>NW_020455485.1:184855-198469 GCF_003342845.1 Nothoprocta perdicaria
CGAGCGCCCGCGGGGCCCGCGCGCCGGTAAGCGGGGCTGGGGCGGGCGGCGGGGCGCGCGACCGGCCGCGCGTAACCGGCTCTTCCTCTTCCCCCCGTGCTGCAGGCGGCGGCTTCCCGCAGGAGTGGGCGGGCGAGCAGGCGGCGGGCTTCTATCAGCGCCCCCCGCCCGGCACCCACAAGCAGAAGGTAGGCGCGGAGCCCGGCGGGCGGGCGGGCAGGGGCGCGGAGCCGCTCGCGGGCCGAGCGTGAGCGGAACCCTCTCAGACCCTCCTGCCAAACCTGAGCGCCTCCTGAGCACGTTCCGGGGTGCTGACCCTGCCGCCTCCCTGGGCAGCCTGTCCCACTGCTTCACCACTCCTTCCACCCATCAGTATTTCCTAAATATCTAACCTGAACCTCCCCTGGCACAAGTTGAGGCCACTTCCTCTTGTCCTATCCTGTTTGGAGAACAGATTGGCCCCCATCTCACTACAACCCCCTCTTGGGTAGTTGTAGAGAGCGATGCCCCAGTGTCTGGATGCCTTCGTGGCCAGATCTCCTTAGAGTGTGGGGGGGGTCCTGGGCTGGGCACCTGTGTCCTGTGGGAGCAGCTGGAGCTCAGTTGGGAATAAACTCTGGATGGAGCCCTGGCAGCCCCCCGGCTGGGCCCTAGGTTTGGATGGCAGCAACAACTGGTAATAACCCAGTAGCAGGAAGAGTTGGGTACTGTGGGACTTGCTTGGAAGCAGAACGGCTTGGACTTTACCTTTGTGGCACTTCACCTTATCTTTAAAATATTCCCAGTGCATCTTGGTTCATGAAGTTATTATCAAAATGCTCATGAAAACCTGTCGCAGTTCAGGATAAGGGTGCCCTGCTCGTTGGTAACTGCTCTCTTGATAGTATGAAGATGTTACTTCTTTTTCTTTCTTTAGCAAAACAAAAAGAAAAAAGAGCCAGTCTTCTCCCATTATTGTGATACCTGTGACCGGGGCTATAAAAATCAGGAGAAGTATGATGAACATGTTTCACAACATACCCAGGTTAATTTATGTTTATTTACACTTTGACTTTTAGTTTCGTACTTGATATGTATTTAGATTTAGTGACTTGTTGAATGAGACACCTATAAAATAAATTCGTTACCATTTTCTGTAGTTCATGTTTTCTAAATGCCCTGTATAGGGGAGCTCTTAGTAATATTTGGGGTTTTATTGCTAAAGTCATTTTAAAGTTTTTCTTTGCAAAGTGTTGCTAAGTCATTAGAGTGCTGTAGATCAATACATACATATATATGTAAAATAATATATACATATATATAATCTGTGGGGTTTTTTTTTGTGAAGAGGGTTTATGTGGAAAAAATATTTTGAAAGTTTTTCCTTTATTGCAGACAGTTAACAGTTTGAAACTGCAAACCCTAGTAGACTTTTAGGTTAATTTCTTGTTAATTTGAAGTATAAATTTAAAAGTATGTTATTGCATTTTACTTTTTATATATTTTGAAAATGTGTGTTTGAAAGCGCTATGCAATAATTTGTTATTGATTAATGTACTTGCAATGAACGTAACTTATACAAACCAAAGTAATATTTAGTAGAAGAAAATATTAACTTCATTCTCTTCCCTTTATCTTACAGTGTGTGGAAGAAGGTTGCAATTTCAATGCACATGAGAAGCTAGTTCAGATACATTGGAGGAATGTAGGTATCGCAGCTGAAACCAAACCATGAGCCTCTGCGATCTTTAGTTTGGTCTCTTTTCTTATACTTCTAAAACTCTTCTTTATTCTCCTGAAGTACTGTGTTACTCTAAAAGCTGAAAACCTGTACAAGAAAACCATGTAAATGATAATACAGTGACTACTACATTCTTAAAAGGTTCACTTTCTAATGGCAATGCCCTGTCTCAGCAGTATTGAGCATGCAGGCAACGTTCTGTTAATGTGGTGGGTGACATTTATTTATTTATTTTAACGTGGGTGAAATGCTTCTTCCTTAGGTGCATGGTCCTGGTGCTAAAAAAATAAAGTTAGATACTCCAGAAGAGATTGCTAGATGGAGAGAAGAAAGAAAAAGGTAAGTAGGACTTGCAGCCTGTGAATTTGCTCTACTCTTATTTTCCACATGTGACAACTGTATGGTTCCTGAAAGATGACAGCAGCAGCATGTGCTTAGTTAATGCCAAGTGACGGATGCTTTGAGGGCATAGAGGTTATTTGGGCATATATAGTATGAGGGGAAACTTTTGGTTTGGGTACCCCAGGCCCAAATGACTTAGTCCATCTTTGTAGCCTGAGCACTTTAGGTAGGAAGTAAAAAAGCTACAAATATCCGAATATGTTGTGCTGGCTGTGATTGTAATTCTTCTCACTGTGTACAAATTGCCACAATTTAACTCATCCAAGTCATAGAGGCCACAGACAAAACTTGGATGACTATTTGTCAAATAGTCAAAATTCATGTTCTATCTGGAGCGTGAGGTAAAGTTCATGTGTAAGTGGTGCTTCTCATTCATGATGTTGAGGTGATATTTAGCTTACATATGTTTACCTGTACTGGAGTACTTAAAAATTCACACTGTACCTCGTTAGGTCTAATCACGCTGACGTTCCCAAAGTTAAACAAGCTAAAACTTCTGATTTTTTTCATCAGATAAAAGATACAGTAGACTTTTTCCCACTTCTGCTTGTGACTGAGACGGCCACCCTGTAAGTGGTTAGTCCAAGGCTTTGGTCCCCGTGAGCAAGCGACCTTTTTGCAGAGTGAAAAATAACATAAATTTAAGTGAAAGATCACTTTACATCTAGATACTTTCACAGTACACTAGTCTTCTTTATTATTAAACGTAAATCCAGTTATCTTCAGTGAAATCTTGCGATGAGCCTGGTGTGAATTTCTGTTGGAAAGCAATCCCAATGCATTCTCGTTTTGAACTTGACTTCCCTTGGGAAATCATTACGTAGTAGCTTTGTAAATGGAGTAGAGGCTAAGAAGGGACAGAGGGAACTTCTTGTTACCTCTAGTTGATTTCTACTGTATTTAAAAGCAAATTTTTTACCCTTTCAGTGGGAGGGAGTAAATATCTGTAAGTGAAGCCACCTCCAAAAGAGAAATGTTTTTTTGTTTTTGTTCTTTTCTTGTGCAAAGGTAACTTTTTTTATACAAAACCACTTTTTTCCTCTCTTGTCATTTATTAATAAAAACATTCTTAAATACCTGTCCTGTAAAGACAATTATATGAAGTATTTGCAGACAACTGCTTTTCTGTTTTGTATACAGAGGTTTATAGCTTGAGATATTTGTGGAATTGTCCCTCTCTAGTGGCTGATGTTAACGTTTAAATAATGTTGAATAATACATAGGGCTGTGTATGTACATTTTCTATACTTCATGCTAGAGCATTAGGGAAGCATGAATTGAATGAATATGCAGGCATGTTTTTGCAGTTAATTGTAAGGATAATGCTGGATCTTTTTTCTTTTTTTTTTTTTTTTTTTTTCCCTTGAGTTTTGGAATGTCTCTTGCTAGCTCTCACTTCTGCAGATCAATATAACTGGCCAGGGGGCAACACTGCTGAAAACCTTGGTTTTCTATAACGTGGGGAAGTGAGTGGAAATTAAATCTTGCAGTCACTACTACCACCACAAAAAAGAGCAATGTGGAATTAGGATCTTGTGAACCAAGTCCACTAGGTGGAGCAATGCAGTGAGTTAGAGCCACTCAATTATTAAACTACCTGTGTCTTGTTTAGCTGTAACTGATGGGGAGAGTGTGACTATCTGGGTGGCTTTTTTTACTCTCTACATTTCAAGAAGTTATACTAACGTGCTCTTAAAAAAGTGAAGAGGTGAGGGAGAGCAAAACAACAGGGGAAAAAAAAACTCTGAAGCTTTTGTGAGGCGAAGAATGGGTCTCTAGCAAAGACACTGTTTAGTGCAGAAGGTCTGCTGCTGACTCACAGCAAACATTGTATTGTAAAGAGAAAAAGAACACCAGAAGGAGTCTGAACTATTAGGCAGTGTGGGTTTATAGTCACAGGAAAAGCCTTTTTCTTTCCAGAAGGCCCAGTCAGAGCTAAGAATGAATCTTTTTAGGTCATCAGTGATATGTTTCTAAACAGGTCGTGTGATTTAATGTGTTTATTTCCATGCTGCATCCATAACACTTCTGTCTTGCTTGTTCCTTCAGCCAATACAAATAATTACTTAGAGCAGTGAGATTTGCTTTTTAATTAGCTGCTGTGTTGCTCAGCTGTGTGTCTTGCTAAAATCTATTGGGAAGGAATCAGTGTTTACAGTACAGCCTTTCTTTTCGAAGGGAAAAGAAAATGAGAAGGGAGAACAGGTAACCGGTGTCTTAGCTTAAAATGTGCTGGCTCTGTTCTGCTCTCTTTCAAACTCCACACAATATCCCGTTCACCACTGCAGCCTTTTTGTCTCTCTTTATCTAAAACACTTCTTAATAGTTTGTGACCTACTAAATGTACAAAGCCAGACAATCTAGAGTTAAGCAGAGAGTGGTAGAAGAGAAGTCCCACAATCTTAGGACTTCTGTATGTTTTGCAAGCAGATGTCTGACATTAAGTTTAATCATTAAAATTGCATTTTTATGTGTGTTCTCACTATTTTTTTTATAATCAGCTGAAAGGGAGTTTCTTACAGTGGATGTATTGATGCATTTGTGTAACATGTCAGTGTTTTTGCTATCTTCCATTTTTTCCGAATGAAATGTGAATCCTGCTAGCCCCCATATATGCCAACTGTTCTTGAGCAAAGGCTGTTAGAAAGAATGCAGCAAGGCTGTTCTTGCATTAAACCAGATCTTCGAGAAACTTGTAGAGAGGGTCCAGTGTGCAGCGACAATGATGATTAAGGGACTAGAGCATCTCTTGTATGAGGAGAGACCGAGTGAGTTGGGCCTGTTTAGCCTGGAGAAGAGAAGGTTGAGAGGAGTCTGATTAATATGTATAAATGCCTGAGGGGAGAATGTAGGGAGGAAGGGGCCAGGCTCTTCTTAGTGGTGGCCAGTGACAGGACAAGGGGTAGTGGGTAGAAGCAGCAGCACAGGCAGTTCCATCTCTGAGGAGGAACTTCTTTGTTGTGAGGGTGACAGAGCCCTGGCTGCCCAGGGAGGCTGTGGAGTCTCCTTCTCTGGAGATCTTCCAAACCCGCCTGGATGCTGGCCTGTGCTCTGGGTGTCCCTGCTGGAGCAGGGGGTTGGACTAGATGATCTCTAGAGGTCCCTTCTCCCCAACTTCAACCAGTCTGTGATTCTGCAATTAGTTTTGCCTCAGTCTTGATATACATAAGAGGATTTTCTTTATCTTGCATGATGCTTGTTTCCTCCTACCTTTTTTAAATGTGTTGTTTTCTGGTCTACTTAAGGACTGTCTACTGCATTGCTTTTGCAGTATTTGATATACTGAATATTTACTTAATGAACAAAGGCCAGTACTATTGAGAGAAGTACTTTTTGCTAATTTATGGTCCTGTAGTTGAATAATAGTATCCCTACAGTAGTTTGACTTCCTCCTTGGAGATGCTTTCATCGTAATAAACTATGAATAATAGTTGAATAATAATGATAGTAATAAATGATAATTTCTTAACACCTGGTAAAAGTAGGGAATAAAAAAACAAAGTAGACTGATTGTATTGGCAGATCAAGGTAGAAACAGATGAAGTGGCCACTTTTACTGTGACTTGCTAGTGTTCATCAGCAACAAGATGCTCAGGACTCTCAATAGTGTCAGTGGTTGGGGTCATCCTTGTCCACTTCATACTTTGTACTTCTGAGCTGTAAAGCATATATGACTTGGGCTAGTAAGCTCATTTGATGAAAAATGTCTCTTCGCTAAGGCATGCAAGTAAGTGGTTTTTTCAATGTCTCCATTTTCTTTCTTTGAGAGCTTAGAGGTTATTTTACCTGCGTATCATTTTATCTGCATGTGTCTGCCTGGCATATGTAGTGTACTTGTGTAAGCCTGAGGTGCAGTTTTCTGATGTTATCCTGGCATTTTATACTGTAAGTTTTCTCACTTGGATTACAGTGAGGGAAAATGTCACAGTTATAACCTAGGGATGCAGCCTTCTTGGGCGGTATTGTATCCTTCATGAAATCTGTCCCTGTTCATCACTTCCTGATTTAACTCCCTTTTCCTTAAGATTGTAAACCCCCTGTGGTGGCTGATGAAGTTGCTTGTCTTTAAGCTCTGACAGGTTGTTTAGAGGGTGTAGGTGATGAACTTCTTTTCTTCTGTTTCACTTGTGCCTCCATCTAACATATTAAGAACCCTGCTTTATTGGGTGAAGAGGGCACACCCTCTGAGAAGAGTGTAAAACCAGATCAAGTCATCAGTTTTAGTGCATGGTCCTTTAGCTGCAGAGGGTCAGTACAGCCTCTTCCCTCCAGATTGCTGTACTTGTGTTCAGGAGCAGTCTTCTAAATGTGGTCTTCCTTGGTGAGACTTCTCTATACCCAAAGCTTTCATTCCTTTTGGCCCCTCTTGAATGCTTTGTGACTTGTCAGAAACTAAAGCTTGCACAGGATGTGTCTGCCATAAAGTTGTAGGCCAAGACTATAACGTTTGCGCTGTCGACATCTGCCTCTACTTAAGGATCACTCCAATTTTGCTGCTTCTATGGGGAGCTCTAGCTGATGCAATAAGTTTTGTCAGTGAGTTTTCTAATTGCACAATTTGTGCATCTATACAGAAATACAGAAACACTCTGTGTTCAGTAACTATGCACCAGTCAAACACTGATAGACCACTCATGTTTTTTTTGTGTAGAAAATCTGTTACAGAGGAGTCCAAGCAATGGAATTTACTGCAGCAGAAGATGCAGAACTGATTTTTTTTTTAATATTGCCATGAAATTGCCAACCAGTTTCTGTTTCTTAAAGCAAAATGCAACCTTTCAAACAAGTCTACTTTGCTATGACTAAGGTGTGTGCTGAGATGCCCAGTGCCCAGCTCCTGGGACACTGAAGTGAGTGGGCAACGTTGGCCTGTGGTTTTGCTGCTTGTTCCCAGCAGGGGGTACTGGGGCTGACTTGGCCCAGTCACCCTGAGAGCTGCTGGTGTCCCAGCCTTGTCACCCAGCAGGGCACCTGGGGAAGCAGGACCTTGTCTACCTCCTACAGAGACCTGAAGACCTGAAAGTCTGAATCTTGCTGGCTGGAAAAATCCTTAGACTGAAAAATAAAGCAGCAGCCACTTAATTGTTGTGAACAAAGCAAAATGCTTGGTGCTTTCCACATGGGTGCATTCTCTGCACGAGGTAAAGTGAGCAAAATGCTGCCTAAGTTAAGGAGACCTGGAGAAAATAGATCACGGAATCCCACAGGTGCTGTCACGTGCAGCCTGCCCAGGCCCAGTGCTGGGGCTCGGTGGAGGGAGTGGTAACTGGCAGGAATGAAGTGGGAGGCAGCCCTTCCTCAGCAGTGTTGTGAGAGCGTGTCTGAATATGTCCTTAATCAGCACAACCCCGGGAGCACTCTGAAGGCTCTTTTGCTCCAGGATTAAGGGTCTTCCTTTATGTCCTCTAAAGAAAAAAACTGAGTGGTTAGAACAAGCTTAGGGTTGTTTTGACAGAGCCATAAATAAATAGTTATGGTCCTCCTGTGGACATTACTTATGTGCAGGAAAACACTCCATCCTAAAAGGATGGAGAGCTGCCAAGCACAGGGGGGGTATGTGAATGAGACACTCTTGAGATTACATAATTCACTCCAGGCTCACTGTTGGCTGGCAGTGCTGTAACACGGATGAAGAAATGCAGCTAATGGGGAAGTGCTGAGATAAAACATCACATCCCTGTGCTCTCTTGAAAGCTCTGTGTCTGAATTTCTGGGAGAAATCCAATGAAAATAGATTTTTGACAGCTTGTATTTGAGTCCTCTTAAAGTAGATAAGCTTTGTAATGTATTTAGGAGTGTCTCTTAGAAAGTACCTCTCGTCTCTTTTGCCTGGTATGTGGCTGAAGCTGTCATGTATCAGTGTGAAGCTTAGCAATCCTGTAAAATGAGGTGGGTCCATGTGATAAGATTAAACATTTAAAGATAGATGGGTGTCCTTTTTGAGATCTATATGTAGCGACTAGCTGTTTTATGTTTCTTGTTGCTTTGTTTTATTGGGTATGAAATACTTAAACCGCCACATTACTGTCCAGAAGAATTTGTTTAGTGTATGTGTGTTTCCCATTCACCCCTCTTATCTCAGAGCCCTGGGATTTAGCTAATTAATCTTTACAGAGTACCCAGCATAGCCATTTTAGCGCTTTGACAGTAGTTTACAGCAGGGTCGTGTGTCACAACCAATGTGGAGCTGTGAGAGGGTGGAAACTGGAAGAGGGATGCCTTGAGAGGTCATTATAACAGTAGATTTGTTTCAGTCTGCATGACTTAGCAATTTTTCCCGAAGCCAGAAAAAAAAGCAAGTGCAGTAATATTGGTGAAATGGAGGTCAGTGTGCAAGCCCTGTGCTGAATATTGCTCAGGAGGAGACTGGTGCAGTTCTCCGTAGCTATTGCAGTAAAGGAATCCTGTACGTGTAGCAGAAGGAGTTCTGATAAACTCCTGGTAAAAAGAAAAGCTCAACTGTCTCTTTAAGAAGGAAGGAGCCTGTTACACTTCAAGGAAGGTCTTTAAGAATTAAAACAAGTTTGTGTTTATGTGAGATGTTGATTTGGTGGAGGGTGAGTTAACGAAAATGTGTAGGCAGCTGCTCTTAGAAGGCTTACTTTATTTCTTTCTTTTCTGTAGGAATTTTCCTACTGTGGCAAACATTGAGAAGAAGAAGGTGATGCAGATGGAGAAGGAAGAGCGGGGAGAGGTGCTGACTACTCCACAGTTTGGGTAAGTGCTTTGAGGCAGCTTTTTCACTGAGTTCAGGAGGACACATCTTCACTGCAGTCCCTGAACACTTACTGCTCTTGCTGTGCACACTAAATGTGGCTGTCCTTTAACACGGGACAGGTCATAGACAAATTGCAGATGTTCCTTTGCTTGCAGGGCTTCGTAGTACAGTTTAGTCAAACAATTATATTAGAGACTTGCTCTTCTCACTGAATTCTGTGCTATGCCTTTTCTTTTTAAGCACAATTGTAATGGCCATTCATTAGAACATTGTAACCTTAGGTTCTGACTAAGAAATAAAGGAGATGGAATTCACAGAGCATAATGAATCTACATGGTCTAATCCTCTAAAGCCTGAAAAGAGCCAAGAGAAACTTTATGACTGAATTTGGCTTCTTCATCCTTTAGATGATAAATGAGAGCAGTGATCAGCTGAGGAGGGAAGATGCAGCTTTATTTTCATTTTTCCTAGATGAATTAGTGCTGCTGTTCTTTTCTCTGCCCTCCGTCATCTTTATCTATATGCTACCTTTCTTTTGGACCTGATTCTTACCCCGTTGGGATTTTTACTTGTTTTCTCCCTCATATTGCAAATGATTTTTCCAGTATAATCTTGTCTCCTCTTCCCTCAAATACTTCTTTATTAGCTTTACCTGAATAATTGCAGGAAGATAACCTATTTTGATGTCATCTTCCATGTCCCCAGAGTATTGTATCTTTAGGTAGAAAAGCTGAACTGGAAGGCAACAGTAGGCTAAATTTGGTATGATAGAAGCTCTGGTTAAATCACATTTGTTGTGTCAAACTTTGTAATGCAGGCAAAGTTGAACTTTGCCTGCATTAGAAAAGGAGGAGGGAAGCCTTTCACCACGGTAAATCCTTAAAGACGTCTACCCACCTCCTCTAACTGGTTGCCTTTCATGACTTTGGAAGATCGAGGAATGATTTATAAAACATTGAAGTAGACTTTCCTTGTGCAAGGGATATAAAGTTGCAGAAGAACTTTGGATGCAAGGAACCAAAGCAAGGGCATTGCAACTTAAAACCCTGAACATATGGGATTGTGTCTGGAGATTCTCATAAACAAAGATGAGTTATGCTTGTTATGGAAACAAACTCTTTGTCTACAGATTGTGGGTTTATTATTATTATTTTAATTCCTGTGGTTTTGCTAGTGAATTGAGTTAGAACATGTCAGTCAGCAATTCCTTATCTGTTACATGTGTCAGTAACTTCACTGCTGGAAAATTGTTTGGAAAAAAACACCTCAGTTATTGCTTGTTTGCTTTCATTTGGTGATCTCTAACTCTTAAGCCTTTTATTTATTATTATTTCTTCTTCTTTTGCTCCTCTTTACTGAACTACCAGTGCTACAGATCTGATATACTGTCCAAAAAGCTGATTTTTCTCTTTATATCAACAGTAAAGATTCTAGAGTTGGTGCTTATCTGGCAAAATTACTTGATGCATGAGGCAAAAATAGCATAGAGCTTGTTCTCTGCAAGCTGTACTATTAAAGCAAATAGCTCTGTGAGATTTAGAGAGGATTAGATACTTAACACTTCCACAGCACTTTCCATTTGTGGTTCTCTGAAGTGCTTTGCAACTATTAATTCTCGGCATCCCTGCATATGAGATTAGAGATTCTGAGGAGCACTCGGGCAGTCTGTGTGGTGTCTTGCAACAGCTGATTAATAGCACAGAGCTCTCTGCCCTCTTTGGAGAGGGCATGAAGAAGACATCCTTCAGTAGCAGAAGGCAGAAGATAGGCTGGAATGTGTTGGTATATCTTCATGCCCTTGGAGTTTCTTTTTGGAAATCGGAATACTGGTTTTCTCTCAGTCAAGGATAGCGTTTCTCTTGAGCCTGTACTTGCTCAATATTTTATAGGCTGTGCAGCAACATGCTGAATTTAGAGCCCTTTTGTGTTAGACACTGTATAAATTCACAGTAACTAAGTCCTCTCTCTTGGAGAGAGGTAAATTGTGCAAGAAAACACTTGTCTGCTTTTTTGGATGAGACTTGTGCATGGGGAGGTGGTAACTTGTGTCTTGCTCCACAGGAGAACTATGGTAGGTGCTTCTGTAAGAGCTGAGTACTCAGAGTTAGAAACTATTAAGAAAGGACTGCACAATGAATCACAATATGTTGTGCCACTAAATGGCTTTAAAGCTGCTCTGAATCCTGCTTGTACCCCAAGAAGAATTTGATAGAACTGGAAAGCTGTGGAAGAGAAACTTTAGTAACGGGAAGGCTCTGTACAAGCCAAGAGGTGTCTTGGAAAGGTTCTGCAACAGAGGTCTAGAAAATTGCGTAAGGGAAAGAGGTGAATATAATAATTTTATTATAATAAAATTATTTCCTTTTTTTGTAAACCAAGAAGGTTGGGCTTAAGTGGGCATTTCAAGGATCAGAATGAAAACAAACCTGTGAAGGTCCTTTTTCTCATAAGGTCAACATCATACTGCAAGACTTCAGGGATTCTCTTAAGTTTCTACAACATCCTCTATCATGGGGTGCAAAACCATTAGTGTCTTACACCATATCTGGCTTGATATTCCCAGTGGGAGCTGAAATGCATAGGTTAGAAATACACCTTTGGGGCCGTGCTTACAGATACAAGAAGCAAGGAGAAGTTTTGAGAAGCTCTTAGCTAAGTAGGGTACTATGCCCTTGACTAGGGATTGCAGGACCTCTGTCATGCTGTAGATGAGACTGATGAATAGAAAATGTCCTGAGCAAAATGAACCCAGAGACTCCTTCAGGATTGCAGGATTTTTGCCTGTCTTTTATGGCTGAAATGTGCTGATGATCATTTGAAACCTTGTTTTGCTGAATGAAGCTTTTGTTGCTTGAAAATAAATTTTTTTCAGGAATGAAATTGCCACTTTTAGATTTGCCTTTCGGACCAGTCCAGTACACCCTACTCTGGTGGCCATGGATTTTGGAGGACACTTTGTTAGGCTGTTCAGGTGCCTTCCTTAAACATCTATTCTGTCCTCAGAATATGCTAAAACATTAGTAGAAAAAGCATAGTATGTTAATTCTGTAACTCAGGGATTTTTCATATATGTATATTTGATATGTATAATTTTCATATATGTACATACATGTATTTTATATAAATGTATTTTAATCAGTTTCTTGATAGAAATTTCTTCTTCCTTCCTCCTTTTCTGTCAAAGTGCAAAAGATAAAAAGGCCTTTGCTAGCTGGGGTCAGGGATAGATAATCATGGCAATTGCCTGTGTCAGATGGCTGAATGGATTTAATGCAGCCGGATCCTTCATTGAGTCGGAGCTGGGAAAGATTTCGGCAGTGGAAGTAGCTAATGGCAGATGCTTCCCTCTTAATTTCAGATATGCTCTCCCTGTTTTGAATCCCTCATAGCTCAAGTGCTGGGAATATTGGCTTTATAATGTAAAATTGCAAACTGTAGAAGATGATAAAGGAAATCACTTAGTCCTCATACTCTTGTTTGTAACTGAAACTTGTGAACTTCAAAATTCTCTTTTAGGTTTCGGCTTTGTCCCGTTTCCCTGTTAATGAGATGTTCCATGACTGCATGTGTGGTCTGATACCATGTGGTAGTTGAGCTGGAGTAGCTTCTGGCAGCTCACTACTATACTATCTTGAGTGTGAGCTGCAGCCTTTTGGTTGCTTCAGTTGCTTATAGGTTGTAATTTCTATACATTTTGCTGTTTTCCAGCAAAATGAAGGGGATGTGGAAAGCTCCAGCAGATGCAGAGAGGCCTGGGCAGCAAGGAAGACAGAAGAAAAAGCAAAAACGTCAATTCTGGAAGAAGTTTAAGAGAAATGGTGGCAGTGATAATGTGCCATCACAAAAAAATCAAGATGCAGCTAATGGACCAGAAAACCAAGCATGTGAGCAAGAAGGTGAAAAACAGCCTGTCCCAGAGTCTCAGGCATGCATGAAGGACATGGACCCTCTCAGCCTGCTGGCAAGCAGTGATGTTGGTAAGAAAAAGGCACTGGGAGAAGTTTTATTTTAAGTAGTTCTAATGGAACAAGCTGCTCATTAGCAACTTCTGAGGAGAGCTGGGTACTTCATAAACACATGTAAACTGTGTCCTTGAGTGGAAGTGGGTGAATTGGCAAAAAGTGAATATAATGGCAAATCGTTGGTAAAAAATTGAGGAAAATCTTAACAGTATGTTTAGAGAAGAATGGTTAGGAGCCTGTTTGTGTCCCTGGGATTGCTGTACTCTGGCCTGAACAGTTACAGGAACAGCAGCATCATGAACTTGCAACTTTGGATTTAGTTGAACATCCCCATGTCTAAAACCCCTTTAGAACTTCCTTTGAAGGGGAAATTGTGTCCATGGGGTTGTATTTGGGTTGAGGACATCTTCATGCAGGAGAAGGTGCCGAGTGGTTATTAGTCAGATGGGCTCAGTGCTTTGCCTGGAGAGGGGCAACTCTTGCATTTCAGACAGCTTCTGCCCTTGTAGGCTTGGCCTGTTAAGGAGGAAACAGTGTCTTGTCATCTGTCAGAGGGAGAGGTCTTTCTCCTGGATGTCTGTGTCCTACTGATGCATGTTTGTGCTGGTGGGAGGAGCTAAAACCTGGCTGATACGATTTGAAAAGAAGCTAAAATGGTTGACACTAAGTTAACCATGAGTGAGCAGTGTGCCCTCGTGGCCAAGAAGGCCAATGGGATCCTGGCCTGCATCAGGAGGATGTTGCCAGCAGGTCAAGGGAGGTGATTCTGCCCCTCTGCTCAGCTCTGGTGAGGCCGCACCTGGAGTACTGTG
>NW_020455485.1:198829-276861 GCF_003342845.1 Nothoprocta perdicaria
TCAAAACCCACCTGGATGCCACCCTGTGCCACATGCTGTAGGTGTGCCTGCTTGAGCAGGAAGGTTGGACTAGATGATCTCTAGAGGTCCCTTCCAACCTTAAATATTCTGTGAATCTGTGAATCTGTAAAATGTACAGCTTTCCTACTGAAAAAGGGAGGAAAGTTTTGCTTCCTTTGGCCACTGTTGACAATTAGTCACCTTAGCATATGGAGAAAGATGTGGTGGATACCTCCCGTGCCTTTGATTCTCCTGCATGGACTATGGAACACCTCTATGCTGTATCATCAGGAAGTCTTTAATCCACAGAGGAGAGAAAGCTGGAATACAGGATGTAGGTGTCTCAGATTTGAAAATTATCCCTGTTATGCATTTTGTACTTTCTGTGTATTTTAACTAACAAATTTAGTTAACAAATTGGAGAAGTTCTTTGGGCCCTTTAGCCCCAAGAGAGAACACCTCAATTCTACCTTTACTAAGGCAAAGCATTTGCCAAAATAATCTTGTACCATCTGTTCCTGTAGGAATTAGGAGTGACTTTATTTTCATTCAACATGCTTAGTTAGGAGGGAGAGTGACACTGCAGTGACACTGCAGCTGCTTTAGGGAACGGAGCAGGGGTTGCTGTGGGGCAGCAGGGCTCCCTATATGAGGCATTCTATGGAAATGCCTCGTTTCATCGTGGTGCTCCCCTTGGGGCTGAGCTGGCTACTGTAGGAGGACACACAGGTAAAATGGGCAGGGTGGAAGGGGAGCCCCAGCAGTGACTCTGGGGCTGCCTCGTGGGCACCACAAGTCTGGCAAGCAGGATGCAATGAGAGAGGAGAAGGGGAAGAGTGGCAGGACTGTTTCAGTTCACATACTGAAACTTTTGCTGGCTTGTCAGGGGTTTGGAAGTGCTGCCAAAAAGCTTGTGTGCAGCATTACATGTTCTGCCATCAATATTGCACAATAGCCTAAAGAACTAGCACCAACTTAGGTTAATAATCTAACTTATTTTACAAGATTTTTTTTTGCTAAAGCCAAAAGAGGAATAAAATATTTCCACAATAAAATTAAAGACTATTAAATAGCTTTTTTCTTTTGAAATAAAACAGTACTGAGACTATGAAAACCAACTGATTTACTTGTAAGTGAATTACTTAGTTCCACCATTTTTCTTTTAATACAAGGTTTAGCTTTGTCTAATTTGATCTTGATGCTCTCTACTTGTGATTCCTTTTTTTTTTTTTTTTAAAAAAAGATGTTGCTGCTTTAATTCTTTGGCGCATGTTTTGCTTCCACATGCTGGCAGCAATATAAGCCCTACTGATATAACTATTTATAATATAGTGAGCAGTGGTGCAGGACTTGCAGAACACGATGTGTAATCTGACTTGGCTCCCTATTTTTAGCAACATGGCTAAAATGCCTCCCTTGGAAAGGCAATGTCTGATGTTGAGGTTTTCCTCTTGGAAACATAGTCTTCAATTAGTGGGAATAAGAGCTCAGCATCCCTGTGCAATTTGCTTGTTCCACTAATCTCTCCGTGCTGGAATACTAAGTATGCTTAAATATAACCGTATTCCCTATAGCATCTTCATTTTATTTTCCATTTTATTTAATGAGAATCTGATTATTACAAAGTACAACTGTTTTTATGAAGTAAGTTCAGTTACAGTAAGTGGAAGAGTGCAGTGTTTGCACACAGCCTGTTAAAAAAATATAACTGTGACTGTAAAGGCACCATTGAGGAGTATAACCGAGGCATAATAATAAGAGAGATGGTGCCACTAAGTAGAATTAACAAAATGTCCTTACTATTCTTGCTGCCTAGATGCAGTTTGTGGAGGACTTGGCCCTTCTGCAGCAGACTCTGCAGCATCAGGGTATTGTTGGCCTCATGCATTTGTGCAAATTCAGTTCAGTGGCCACTTTCTCCTTGCCTATAAGGAAGCTAAAGGATGGAGTGAGAGATGAGGACTTTCTCAGGTCTTTTAGTGAATATAAAGTAATGCTCTTAGCAGTTTTGAAAAGCTGGTTTTGCATATCAAACGGATTGCTAATTTTATGTCTAACTATGTTAAAAGCCTATAGAAAAGAAAAGCAGCAGTCACCAAAGCAAGGTGTCTGCTTTCTCATTTTGAGTATGATAGGGATATCAGGTAGTTTTAAGTCAAAATACTCGGAAGTAAATCCCTGTGTGTTATAATTGCTTACACATCTATATATATATATTTATATATGTATGTATGTAATTCCAGACCCATTGTACTCTCCATTAGGAAAAATTGCACCACCTTTATCATGGGCTTTCCATGAAGTTACATATTGATGTGGTCACCAAGCCAATGCAAATCAGCTCTCCTGCAAAGAAAGGACAAAGGCAAATAAGGGTAGAGTAGCAGCTCCTATAAATACATGTGAATTTAAATCAAAGTTGCTTTACCAAATAGCAAGAGCTTCTCTAAAGCAGCTTGCCTATTGCTACTGATATGTTTGAGAAAAATAGAGGTGAACTGGTAGTTTTAAAAATAAAGAGCTTGTGTTTGCTTCTGTAATACCTTCTTAAGGAGTATTAGGCAGCTTTCCTGCTGTAATATTCATGCTTAGGGAGACAGGAGTTGGGACAGGGCACGATTCTTTCCTCTATGAAAATAACTTTGCGACCATTTTCTTATAAGAGGTTTCTATAGGCTGCTTCCTGAGAATGTTTCTAGTAGAGGATTTTTAGGATTTTAGTTATACACATTCATAAAATAAAATGCATATGTTAATAGTAGGCTTATTAGGAAATGCTTTTCAATAACTACTGCTAGTGTTAATGGAGGCAGGTTTCTGGAGAAAGATCTTTTTGCAAGGTCAAAATGCGCTTTCCAGACGATTCAAACCCTCATAATGCTACAAACTTGTTTTTGGAAGGCTTTTTCTGGTAGCTCCTTTCTGTTTTCCTGGTGCCCTCAAATTAGGTGGTTTTGCTCCATTTGCCTCCTGTCACCTTTTCCCAGTGTTCTTTATCAAGGACAGGTTTGGACTGTAAGATCTCATTTTCTTGGGCATGTCCATAATGCTCTGCAGGGATTTAGGTATTCAGCTACCTGAAGTACTGCTGCAAACTGATTGCCCAATTTTGTAGGCTGAGTGCCCTTTAGAAGGATTTATACCGTCGAAAAACATCCTTGCCTTTTAAAATCCTCACTGTAAATGAGGAAATTCTCCTTTTTACATTATTGGCTTTAGCAGCCACCCCCACTGGATTAAATCCAACAAGACTTCAAAACATATTATGAAATCCTTGCTCTTTCTTTACCCGCAGTTGTTAATAAAACCCATAATTAAGTGCTCTGTGCAAAGATGGAACCAAAAAGCCCCAGATTTTCTTTGGAGAAGCGACGCTTCCCTTGTGAAACTTCACCTGCAGGTCTGCGAGCCGGTGCTCCAACAACCTGGAATCTGTTTGGAGGGTGGGTGGGTGTCATTTGTCCCTGACACGGAGCGATGGTGCCTAACGCCACTCTCACGTACAGCTTAAATGAAGATTAGGTAGCAAATCTGGCCGTTAATGAACGGGAGCTCTTGGAATAAACCCCTCTCGCCTTTTCTTTCTGTGCAGAGTCCGACAAGGAGGAAGAAGCTGCGGAAGACGGGAAGCTGGGAACTACTGTTGTTCCCAGGCAGGTCACCTCGGCCCTGAGCTCCTTGTCGGCCAACTACGGCAGCGCGTCGGAGAGCGAGCCCGAAGGTGCGAGGGAGCTCAGGGAAACGGCCCTTTCTCCTCTCCTCTTCCCTCTCCCTTCACCCTAGATTGCAAACATGGATAAAATGGGGTTAGAAATAACCTTCCTCTCTGAATGGGGAGGAGCTGGAAGGCTTCACATTTGGCTTACTGCCCTCTTCCATTCCTTTGTCCAGGCCCTATATGTTTACAAATCAGAATCACACAGAATCACAGACTAGTTGAGATTGGAAGGTACCTCTAGAGATCATCTAGTCCAAGCCCCTGTTCCAGCAGGGACACCCAGAGCGTGGGGCAAATGCAGCATTATGGCAGCACTTGGTGCCTGTGCCCCTAGCTTCTGCAGTCTCTGGGTTATCTCAGTTTCAGTTAGAACTTGTGAAAACTCTTTTTTTTTTTTTTTTTTTTTAATAAACTGTAGAGAAATCATAGGTGCTACAGAGGAAAATACAGCCTATGAGCTGAGCTTATATTTAAGATGTTAACATAGTGCCAGTTCAGGGGCTACATCTCAGAAATACTCCCCACAGTGGCAATGCAAGCTAGAACTGGTGTAAGTCAGGAAGAGGCTGGGATGAGTAGAAGAATGTCATTATTTTACTCCTGCTTTTTCCCCATTTCTGACCTCGAGTTTTGTGCATTAAATGGGTTTCTGTGTAAGATGTTATTTCCAGGTGCAATTGTAACTCCTAGTCTTGAAGAAGCGCCCAGACCGTAGCACTTCTGCAGCCAGCCAGTGCGCTCCACTGAAATGGTCTTGTGCACTTGGACTGTGGCATCTGATGCCTGGTCTTCTAGCCCTCCAGGCTACTTTAGGTAGTTCAGAACAAAGTTTCCTGAAAGACTGGGTGGGTTTCTTCCTTCCCCACTCCTGCTTCCCCTTTGTTTGCCTTTTCCCACCGCTGTGACCTGAGCTGAAGGGTGGAGATAACATTTATTTGCATAGGGTGTGTATCATTAAACTTGCCCAGCCTTTTGGAGTCAGGCAGTAGGAAAAAAAGGAGCTTGTCTTCACTCTCCCTTCAGATCATATTTGAGGAGTGCCAGGAAAATGCTGTTATCCTCACCCTGGGAACTAATTTCCATGTCTTTAAGGGCTTTTTCCATAGAAGGCTGCTGGATGTTGCAATAAAGGTTGAACTTTATAGTGCTTGGAGTGGGTGCTTCTCCAAATGTGGGCTGTGATTGGAAGAAGAGAGTTTCTCTCCTACCTCCCATTTCTGTAGGATCTCTGCCTCAAGTTTTGCTTTAGGAGATGTTTGCAGTATCGTTGTAAGGTGGGGATCTCTGCTGTGCCGTGCTGTCTATCACCCATCTATCTCCCTAGATGGCTTAACAGCTAGAGAGCATCTGTGAGGGAGGGGAATTGAACTTGGGCATCCCATATCCTAACTTCAGGATGATTCTTTTCACATCAGTCAAATTTAAGCAAGATACTCTGAACAGGGGGCAGGGTATTTTCACAGTGATCACAGGCAGAGACTTAAGTCTGTTCATTTCTTGATGCTCCCCCAACCCCATTTAGCTGACTTCAAGCATTTGGCTTTCAGAGAATATTCTCCATACTTAAAACAAACAAAAACCCTCCTCCCTTTCTGCAAAAAGACTTGCCCGCCTTTACACCAGGGCAAGTGGGTAAGAATAGTACTAATGCCCTGCCAGGGTCTGGGGGAATAAGCATGTTGGGGAGGCTGTAAAGTTTGAGAGCTAAAAATGTGTTCTCTTTATTGAAGAAATCCCTGTGAAGATCGTAGCAAAACCTGAAGGAAACCAGGCTGTGCTCAGAAATGCTTCTCAAGCTGCAAGTGTTCCCCAGGATCCAACTGTGAACCAGGAGCGCGCGGAAGCCACCAGTGCAGCGTTAAGAAGCTCCAATTCAACCGCAGGCACCCCCAGGGGCCCTGATAAATGGGGGAAGAAGCCCCTACCCCTCCTCCCGAAGCGGCGTCCAACTCTGCTGGAAATGGTAATGGGCTTGGTGCTAAAAATAATGACTGCTCTTCAGAAATTGTAGTTTCGGGGATCTTTTCTTTGTTGGGAAGTCACAGTGATCTGTTAGCAAAAGTTCTGTCTACAAGTGGAGCGAGTGTTTTACTCAGCAAAAATACAGTTGTTTAGTAGACAAGCAGAAATACTTTGTGCCTTCAGGTAACAGCTGACTTTATCATCTCAGAAGGGTAACCAGAGATTTGTGGGGTGATGGAGACCAAGGTGTTGTGATTCAGTTCTGAGTAACAGTCTGCAGCACCTGGTCTGAGGGCTTGGTGGCTTTCTAAGACCCAGACAAAGCTCTGGTTAAGATTTTATTGCACTTAATACCCAAAAGCAGCACGAGGTAGGAGGTCAGATGTCTTTGGCAACTTTTGGGCTCCTGTGAGTAGCCAGCCCTGCTGCTGGGCATGGGGAAGAGCAGAGTTCCCCTGGTATCTGTGCTCTGAAACAGCACAGACACCCTAAGGGGCCGGTGAGGCACATCCTCAGTTGCAGATGTGGGAGAAATCCCTTTTTAGTCTTTTTTAGCACATACCCTTTTGCTGCCAAGAATTAAAGCTGCCCGTGCCCTTTGCACAGCTCCCAGTCATCTCTCTCTCTTGCTCTTCAAAGCTGTCGATGATCAAAGCTGTGAGGACTTGGGAAAAAGTCATACATGCTGAGGGAAGTGGCGTAGATGCTGGCAGAACAGAAAGCCTGCATTGTAGCTTGGTGGTATAATCTGTTTTAAAAAATGCCTTTTTTGCCTTTTTTTGGCCTTTTAATGTTCAAAACCATTGTTAAAGGACATGTGCTATGACTGGGGCTTGCAAAGGAGTGCCCAGCATTCACGGGCAGGTGTCTGCTGTCACAAGCAGTGCTTGAAAGTGTTTAGGAAGCAGGGTTGGAATTTAATAGTGGATCACTGCTGAGAACTTCCCCAAAATGTGAAGAAATAGGGGAAAAGTGAAAAGTGAAATGGAAAAAGCTGTTTTAGCTGCCAGTGCAGGTAAATACTGAAGGTGAAACATCTGCATTTTGGAGACCAGTGGTCTACATCTTAGAAACTGGTTTAAGTAGAAATAAGCACCATTTTCAGTGGCTGGCTAGACCCACTGTTGAAACCTATAACAGTAAAAAAGGCTTTTCTGGGCCATTACAGACCAGACTTGCCCAAAATGTTTACTTGTTTATTTGCAAGAGATGTATATTAGTCATAGCTTTAGCTCTTTGCTTTGAATCTGCAGCTTATTCAGAGTATCAGTTCTGATGATGTTCACAATGAGAAAATGTCCTTCAGCTGCTGTCAGATTTTTTGGCTTTCTTTTTTTTTATAATATTAAAATGAACTTGGTGATGCTAAAGGAAATGAGGGAGGTCTCCAGCATTCTGAGTAAGCTGTTAGAAGATCTGTTTGGTAGATTATGCCCCAGAAGGGTTATTGTACTTAAAACCAAGGTCTGAGAGTGCCGCCTAAGTGTTTTCTAATCAAATGTGTTAACTGCAACCTGAAAAGTCTAAATGGTGCTAATGGATTTACTGTCATGAGGCCCTGCTCCTGGCTCCCAATTCCTATCCATGATAGGAGAACATGGCACTGTGAGGCTACGCTGGGAAATAATTGGGGAGGATATTCCTGGTATTTGGATACATTCACTAACTTTAGCCACCTGAGCAAAACGAGAATGGTGCTTTAGTCAAAGAGAAACCATCAGATTTGGCAGCTTGTGCAATTCGACCTTCTTAGGCCATTGATGGGGCCCAGAGAAGGGTCCTTAAATATTTGTGTGTTGAATATGCCGGTGTTTTTTTGGTTCAGTGGGGTGAGTGCTGTACTCAGCTGTGGCCTTTGGAGGCTCTACAGGCTGCATCTGCAGAGCACTGTCGTAGAGGTGATGTTTGACCACGAAACTGCCCTGCTTGAGCCTCTCACTGCTGCCCAGAAGCAGCTCTGTCCCTGCTCAGGGATGTCTCATCCCACTGCTGTGACATGTCGAGCCTTGCCCTGACTCCGTTCAGCTTTCAACCTCTGCCCCAAACATTAGCTCCTTCCAAGGGCTTCATTTCCTGCTCATTAACAAGTCAAACTGGCACAGCCAGGGCTCTGCTCAGCCCAGGAGCTGGCTCCAGAGAAGAGCCAGGGCGTTTTAGATTCCTCTTGCCGGGCAGTCCAGGCACAGCGCGACGGGCCGCGCGGCTCCTCCGGAAGGGGCACGTTGGCCTCGCCGAGGCAGCCGTGAAGTGCCTCACCTCTCCCCCTGCTCTCTCCCCAGCTGCTGGCCCAGGACATCCGGCACGAGAGGAACGTGATTCTGCAGTGTGTCCGGTACCTCGTGCGGAACGACGCGTTCGGGCTCCGCGCCAAGGCCGAGGCGGCGGCAACGGAGCTCGCGCAGGAGCCGAAAGCCGCCGCAGAGCCTGTCACGGACCAGCTCCCCGGAGCGAGTGGCTCTTGTAGCTCTGCCCCTCGCCTAACAGGAGGAGAACAAGGGGTGTTACTGACAGCACAGAGTGAAGAAGCACCCGTAGGTCAGACCTCACAGATGCCTCACTTGGAGGATGAGGAGACGTGGGAAACGACAGCAGTTCACTGTGAAGAGGCGTCATAGAAAACCCAGCCACGGCTCAGCTTTGCTACCTGACTGACACTTTTTGAAAGACACTACTAATAACAAAATTGTAACTCAAATAATGTATATTGAGAACTGCTAAAACCACTTTTCTAATTGGTCCTACATGAGGTCACCATTTCCTTGTGACAGTAGCATCCATGTTGACTAGCTGCTTTTTCCCTGTGAATGAAAAACATCAAGGACCCAGAGCGTGGTCTTCACTTGAGTATCTGCTGATCCCTGCTTTTGAGCTTCGAACTTGGAGCTCCTTGCTTGCCTAAGAGGAAGCGAGTCGGAACTTAAATCCAGTGCCAGAGCGAAGTGGTGTTTGGGTGAAGTGGCTCTCCCCAACCCGAAGTCATGGCCGAGAGTGTCTGGAAGTACCTGGGTTTCTGGAAGTCTCTGAATGTAGTTTTGAAGTGATAATTCAGTGTCATTTTTCTTTCACCTGTTATTGATCTGAGGTATAAAACAAAGAAGGGTTCAAAGGTATAAAACGCAGTATAAAACAAAAAAGGAATAACTGACCTGACTCTAAAAGTACTGCACCTCCCTGAACTAATCTTAATCTGTTAATTAAATGGGGCAATGGAAAGACAGCAAGGATGTGAAGTAATAAGCTTAAAAAATGTGGGATGTGGGGAAGAGTAGAGTCAGTAACTACCAACTGCTTCATTTCTCTTTTTTTTTTGTTTTTTTTTTTTTGGACTTTAACCGTCTATTGTTAAACCATAGGCCTTAACTGCTGTCATTGGCATTGCCTGACACACCTAACCCTTGAAACAAACCTACTATTGAGAATAAGAATTTAATGTACTGAATATTTCTAACCTTAGCTACATATGTGTCCCTTCATTTTTTTTATATGCACTGGGAGTTTGGGTTGGCCTTCTGGAAAAAAATGTCTTCTATGGGATGTTTTTATGATGTTCCTGCAGCATCTGGTGACTCTTTTTCCTTCCTGCAATTGTGCATTCAGTCATTCTCCTGTGTGGTTGCACATACCTGAGCTGTTTTGGGACACTGGAAAACCATCAGCTAAGGTTTAGAAACATGTTATATCTCTTGATCACCTTGTGCATTTGTTTGTCAGCATCCTTGTCATGTGCAGGTGTGAGTTGTCACCTTGACACTGGAAAACATGTCCTGAAAGCAATCGAGAACCAAAACCTCCACTGAAGAGGAAGCTCCGCACTTAATCTTTTAGTCGTGGTTAAATGTTGGAGTTAAATTGTCTTCTCAGGGATTGATTTTTACTTGTTTTCTTTTTTGATAGAAGCCTAGCCGTCCACACCATGGCCGAAAACATGAAGCTTCACTTGGGGCCTTCAGTTGCCTAATAACTGTATTTACTGCCCTGTTTGTTAACTTGCAATTTGTGCCATTTACGTGATGATGCATCTCATTTGTGGAGTGCGGAAACCGAGGAATAGCTGGAAATTCTGTCCCACTGCTCTGCTATTTATAGTTAGAACTGCATATTGTGTTTGTAATGCACTGTCTAAATTTATGGAATTATATAAATATCAACACCCTTGTAAGAGTTGTGTGTCTTAAGAATATATGTGTAGCATGGATTGAAGCAGCGTGATCGTAAACATTAATGCTTCCAAGGCAGATGATTCATTCTCACCATGATGGTCCCACGAGCCAGCTCCTTCTTACTAACTTGCTCGTGGCTTTTGCTTTCACAACGTTACTGCAGTGAAAATACTAGCAAGGAAAAGGAGTCTCGATCATGGATCCTTGACTGGAACCCAGTGTCTGAATGGGTCGATACCAGGGTGCTGTTGAACATAAGGGTGATGCCTGCACGTGTGCTTTACACAGAAGTGGAGTTGTTTTTCTCTGAAATAGCACTTTAATTAGCTGTTAATGTGCATCTCTCCCAACTAAGTTGGTTGCAGACCTTTTCTTCGAATACAGGTCCTGAAATGAGGTCATTAGGAAATCCTGGTCAATTAGGAAAGTTAAATCTGATTTAACTTTCAATCAGATCAATCAATCTGGATCATTCCAGATTCGTCCTGGAAATCATCTGGATTAAGAATAGTGTGTGTACACACACTCACACTCTCACTCTGCTGTGTCAGGAGATCTTTTTGAAAGTCTTTCCCCTGCAGATTTGAAGATCCGGGTTTCTCTTGGGAAAGATCCTCACGAAGCCTCCATGACACAACACATATTCGGATTATAGTGTAGGACTTGCACTGTATCTATGCAAAACTGCCGTTGGTGTTTTAGGGATGAAGTGCTCCCGCTGACACCTATAGCAGCTACACTGACATGTGGTGCTGTTGTAGTGAGACATGCATTGCAGGCTTGGTGGTCAGCAAGCTAAACTTCTCCATCCCTTCCTGTCCCCAACTTTTTTATGTTTTCCTAAGGCAGGCTCAGGCATTGCCTTCTCCTTCCTGGTAGTCCAGAATGTGCTGCCTTAGTGCTTCTAATCAGCCTCTGTTGAGCAGTAAAGCAACCTGCCTCCTGTAATATCTTTTATTTTGATGCTCTCAAATGCCTATAGGCTTCTCCTCTCCCTACAGCGCCCGTGGTCTAATCTAGACGGAGAGGTGGGTTTTGGTTGCTCCTTCTTTATAGTAAGACGGTTGGGTAAGAAAGAACCTTTGCTTTTATTATGCTGTAGGAACTGATGCCTTTTCCCTGTTTTTCTCTTTTTTTTTTCCCCTTTATTTTTTGCAAGACTATTAAAATGCCCTACTTCTCAGGCTTTGTGACTCACAAGATAAAAATATTCCAGTGGCAACCTTCACGCTTCTGAAATCTTATTTTTACCTTTCTTCTTTGATAACTTAGCTGCTGAAAATGTAATTGTGGGTGTCTAGTTTAAATTTGGTACTCTTGGGCTCTTTATTTTGTTTTTTAAATCCATCTCATTCACTGAGCCAGAACACTTTGAGGGGGAAACAAATTTTATAGCTTTTAAATCTATACTCTGTTCATACTAGTGATGCAATTTAGGTAGTCTGTACTTTGCTATGAACAAAGCCACTTCTGCTTCAGCGTGGCTGAAGTCTGTGCATGGGGATGAAGAAATAAATGTTTTATATTGTCTAATAAGTGAGCACTCCCTTCAAGATCCCTTGGTTAGGGAGAACTTTGGTAACTGTTTAAATGTTGACGCTTCAGTCCTCACTCTGAGACCATCAGTGACACAGGGTGACTTTACTGGCCTTGTTTGGGAGGAAGCTGCTGTTTCTGCTGTCGCTGCTCTGAACTGCTCTGTCAACAACTGGGTCTATTTCTGTGATTCGTTTATTTGTGTGGCTGCTAATCCCAGTGGAGCAGGGCACTCGCTATCTAGGAATAACAAGTAGTTTTTTACAGGGGAGGGAGAAACATACAGGTCTTAAATAATTAAAAAGCTTCTTGAGGAACAACTGCAAACTGTTCTGGCAGGTCACTCTGTCAAAAATAGAAGTTCAGCCTGGACTGTCACATTCCTCAAACTATCTGGAAGTGACAGTCCTGCCTATCCATGCGCTGATTGATGCCAGTGTGAAGCCACTGCTGGTAGTCTTTAAAAGCATGTGCTTTTGGTTAACGTTCCTCTGGGCTTAAAGAAAGCAAGAAGGAGCAGGATTTGGATTTGGAAAGGAGCAGCCTCTCTCCCTGGGAAGGTGATGGAGCAAACAAGCTGGGAAACGCTTTCCAAACGTACCAAGAACAGGCTGATGATTCAGCATCTACAGCATTTATCAGGGGAAATGCTCCTTGAGCATCTGAATGACCTATGATGGTGTGACGTGCATGGAGGATGTTTATTTTGACTTTGGCAAGGCTTCCAACACTGTCTCCCATACACTCATAAGGTGGAGGTGAAATAAATAGCGAGGTGGACTGCAGACGGACTGAACTGTGTGGCACAAAGTGCTGGGATCTGGGGCGCAAAGTCCAGCTGAAGCTCTGTCGCTAGTGTTGGATCTCTGGAGTGATAGTGGGGCTGATACTGTTCAACATCTTCATTAAGGACCTAGAGCGTGGGGCAGAGTGCACCTCCATCGAGTCTGCAGAGAAGGGGGTGTGGGGACGGGGTTTAATGCGCCTGGTGAGGAGTAATTCCACATACAGGTAGGGGCTGGAGAGCAGCTTGGTGGAAAAGGCCATGAGCTCCTGGAGGACAACTGGACAGACAAGCCAGTGGTGGGAAAGGTGGCCAGCAGTATCCTGGGCTGAGGAAGGGGGTCCTGTCCCTCTGCTCAGCACTGGTGTGGCCTCATCTCAACCTTTGCGTCCCATGCTGGCATCTCTGGACGAGAAAGCCGTGGAGCTACTGGAGCGAGTCCAGCAGAGGGCTGTGAAGATGTTCAAGGGACGTTTTCACAGAATCACAGAGGCAGGAAGGGACCTCTAGAGATCATCTAGTCCAACCCCCTGCTCCAGCAGGGACACCCAGAGCACGGGGCACAGGGCGGCATCCAGGCGGGTTTGGGAGATCTCCAGAGAAGGAGACTCCACAGCCTCCCTGGGCAGCCTGTGCCTGGGCTCTGGCACCCTCACAGGAAAGAAGTTCCTCCTCACACAGAGATGGAACTGCCTGTGTTGTAGCTTGTACCCACTACCCCTTGTCCTGTCACTGGCCACCACTGAGAAGAGCTTGGCCTCTTCCTCCCTACATTCACCCTTCATGAACTTAGACATGTTAATCAGATCCCCTCTCAGCCTTCTCTTCTCCAGGCTAAACAGGCCCAGCTCACTCAGTCTCTCCTCATACGAGAGATGCTCCAGTCCCTTAATCATCTTTATTGCTCTCCGCTGGACCCTCTCTAGGAGCTCCACGTCCCCTTACACTGGGGAGCCCAGAGCTGCCCCCAATACTCCAGGTGCGATTTTGTATGAGGAGAGACTGGGAGAGCTGGGCCTTAGCAGCCTGGAGAAGAAAGGCTGCGGGGAGGTCTTATGAATGTGCATAAACACCTGAAATGAGGGGAGGGGATACTTAAGAAGATGGATGCAGACTTTTCTCAGTGATGTTCCGTGCAGGCTGACAGGCAACAATTGCCAGCTGAAATATAGGAAATTCCATTCAAACATGGAAAAAAAACAAGCAAACCAAAGCCCTTTTTTACTGCCAGGATGACTGAGCACTGGTACAGGTCGCCCAAAGAGGATGTGGAGATGCCATCACTGAAGGCCTTCGGAATGCAAGTGGATGTGGCCCTGCCTGAGCAGGGGGATGGAGCAGCCGGTCTCCAGAGGGGCTTTTGAGCCTCAGCCATTCCCCAGCTCTGTTGGCTGCTGTCCAGCAGTCTTGGTCAGGATGGAGAATTTGTGAGGACAACGGGAAGTTCTGCACCTGCTGAAGCGACAGATAGGCCCACAAAGCTAAAGTTTGAAGTTAGGAGCCAAGTTTAGCAAGGCAAGGTACCAGCACCCAAACTCCGAGTCAATGACCTGGATTCCTTTTTCCAGTATCTGCCTTTGTACGACCTTGGGCTTCAGCTCTGCATCCCTTTACAGCGAGGGAAGCTGAGCGTAACATTTTAACGCTCCTTGTGAAGTAATTTGAGACAGATGAATGAAAACTGCCATGTAAGTGTTAGATATTGCTGTTACGTGGTGAGGTGAGGAAGAGCCGTGTCACTCTTGGTGTTTATTTATTGATGCAGCCTGCAATACCTAAAGAAACTCCCACTCTTCCTCTTTTTCATTACGCTGGCTTATGTTGTGCGACTCCATTCCTAAGTTGTCCTCCAATTTCTAAATATACCCTTCAGGCTCTTTGTCTAATAAGATAGCTTTCTTGGCATAACATAATTTTTCCATCTTTTCCTTGTATACATGTTTGTACAGACTGTGTATGGGTACAGGCTCTTGCATAAAAGAAACGTGAGCCCAGTAAAATAAAGCACCAAGGAGCATCTGACATGCTGGAACCTCCATGTGGTAACAGCAGGTGCTGGTTTTGCAGGAGGTTTTCCTCTGAAAACTTCCTTTTGAGTTAACTAATGTCATCACGAAGAAACTGTATTTTTTGCTGTAAATGAAACAAGAAATTGGAATGAAGGCCCTGTGTTATCAGAGAACAGCAGCCTCGTTTTCTGTTGGTTTTAGGAAGGTGCAGATTGAAACTGCGTTCCCACATCCCAATGCAACTTGTATCTGGCTCTCTTACAAAAAATGTATATAATGCAGAAGGTGGCTGCAGGCTTTCCTCATAAGAGCCCAGGATGAGCCTGAATGAGCAGGGACTGTTGGCTCTGCTCCGGTCAGCAATGAAATACAGCAACCGTTGCAGGTGTATGCATTTTGTCAATATTTTCTATATTTTGATATATTTATATGAGTATTATAGAAACATTTGCTATATTTCTACATTTTATAAGTGTTGCGTTCTTTTCATGCTGCTCCTGAAGGGTGGCGGTTGTTTTCCAAGTGGGAGGGATTTCACTGATGCTAAAATATCCACTTTTGAAAATGTCTTAACTGTAGTGGAACGGTCGGTCTCCTTTCCCTGGCCATGCCAGACTGTGCTCTCATTCCCAAATACTGGGTGATCTGCCTGAATGGTGGAAATGTAATCTCAGCTTTGGACAGGACAGGACAGAAATTAGCACTACTTGCATGTGCTGATCCACTGCTCTTGGGAGCAGAGGACACCTCGTGTCCTGGCACCTTATTTAGACCAAGTCACCTTTTGTATCTGCTTCCACTGCAAACCTATGGGCAGAATTCCCATTCTGCCCATTCAGAATTCCCCTATGGGCTAGATTTCCCATTGGATCAACTTAGAGGGATCTGTGCAAGTGAGAGTTGCTTCAGTTCCAGTGGTGACCCTAAAAAAATCATAAAGGATATAGGTTTGGGATTTATAATAACTCACATGAGAGTGTGTTATGCTGTTGTATTGGAGTGTAAAATTTCCTGATTGGATCAAGTATTTCTTTTGATTTAGAGAAGGGCATTTCTTTTCCATTGCCACGAAAGCGAGGAAGAGGATCCCGGCTCCCTCTTGACGTAAGCTGCAGCAAACCCAGATCCCCGTCACCCTCCCCTAGCACAGCCTGGCTCCAGGGAAAAGGGAAGAAGCCGGGAGAGGAGCATTTGCTCAGGTTAATCCCCTCCCGAGCTGCTGCTTTTGCTGACGAGACTGCTAATTAAAGCTGCCTGTTTTGCCTCCCGCGCCCAGGGCACCAAATCCGGCCTGCACGCCTTTCTTCCCGGGCACTATGGAGTACATTCAGCCTGAATGTGGGATAGCGGTGGGATTACTTCAACTAAACATCTCGGTGAGTACTGTGTGGCTGAAATGAACCCTTTTCTTGGTCTTCTTTTGTTTTCCTGGCCAAAAGATTTTGCCTTCCCAGGGCAAGACGTCACCATCACACCAGGCGACGCTGGAGCAGAGGAGACCACAGAGCTGTTGGAGCCTCTGGAAGCGGGGGTTGTGTCCCACTGTGTCCATTACAGGCAACTCACACCAAGGTCTGATGTGCGGCTTTCGGCTGTTTTATTGTTCGGAGGTACGAGCCAACTCATGAGAGATAATGAAGATCATCTGCCCTTGTGACACACAGAGAAAATATCAACAGCGTGGTTAAAATCCTCTTCTCTGATGCCTTTTGGTTTTGTCACAAGGCCCGTGTGTTTTGCATTTTGGTTTCCAGTAGGCATTCCCGAGGACCTTGTGTTCATCACCTGGAGACCTCCATCCACCTCCATCCACGCATGGGAGCTCTGAGCTGGTGTCAGAGACTGTGATGTCCTCCGAGCAAACCCGAAGATGGCCAGAATCGACGTGTCTGATGCTTTCTAAGGAGCAAACGTGGAGTGGGGGGGAGCAGCATTCCCATCTGTGCAAGTATTTACTTTTAAAATGATTTTTTAAAATGCCTTTGCTTTGCATTTGAGCACAGATATGGGTTAAATGATGTACATCTCCTTACTTGCAAGTTTAATTAAAATAATATCTCTTTTGGCATTGCAAACTGGTGATTTATCACCTTTTGTGTCAAGAGGCATTACTTTAAATTTCCAGTTTCAGCAATAGCGGTGAAGTGGGAGTGCCAGATTCACTGCCAACGTCCAAAGTGCACGTTGACCCTGAAGTTATCCAGGCTTCTTATTCGACTCCCCTGGTTAATGTTATTTGCCTGTCCTTATGCGTGACATGGGCCAGCTCTTACCTAGCACTGGTGCTTCTCTGTTGCATCTTTGGCAACCTGGGCTCGTGTTTGACCCCAAGTCTTTGAGCGTGTCCTGGGGCGAGGAGCTGGACCTCATTGCCCCGTGTGTTCTGCTCGTTTTTGCCATTGCTGCTGTCCCCAGTCTGGCTGGGGATCCATATTTAAGCTTTTTGGGAAAAAGGTGTTGCAGGTGCCAAGGAAAAACCGATCTTGTGCTGAAGGTGCTGAACTGTGAGCAAGACCTGGATTCCAAGCCTACCTCTGCTCCATGGTCGCACGGAGGTGGTGGCATCGCCTGTCCCAGAGGGAAGATCGATGCCGTCGTCCTCCAGCATCTCGGACTCTAACCACATAAATATTTCAGCAAACTCGACCCCGTTTCTGGCCGGTGCAGAAAACTGGCAGGGAAAACCCAAAGCGTGAACATTGCAATGAAGTTTTCCTTGCACAGCCAGACGCTGCCTAAGAAGACCTGTAGCGTCAAAATTGCTTCTCTGGATTTAGAAACAATTGAGTCCTTGTCGTTTCCAAGATCGGAGGCGCTGCGAAGCACAGGCTGTTCCCGGCGAAGGATTACCGAGTTCAGCTGGGATTTAAGCAAGGAAACGCACACAGGATTTCCTTTTAAAAATCTCATGCTTAAGTAGCTGTTTTGTTTCTGCACTCAGCACTGACATGAGAGTTGTCTGGATTTTGGTGCTTTCTGCTTGCCTGACATGAGGGTGAGCCCTTGCCCTTTGCAGGAAGCTCCACAACGTGGCCCATGGCTCCACGACGCACTGGATGGTGAATATTGCAGTTTTCGTGTCTCCTCTTGGGCCCCAAGACCTGTCCCCAAGCCCTGACGTGGCCCTGGAGACCACCTCCAGCTGGTGGCAGGAGGCTGGCAGCTCTGCTTGGCTTGGGCGGCCTTGTCACTGGGCTGACGTTAACCAGAAAGGCCGATTACAAAATCAGAGTGACGAGCGCTCGGCCCACTGGGAGCTCCCCCGTTCCCAGTTCAGTTCCAATCCAACCGCCAGACTCAGGGCTGCTCCAACATCTAGAAACTTCCAACATTTTCCATGGCCAACCCAGGTCAGAAAGACCTTCTGCCATGTTAACATGCCATGCTGTGCTGGAAATGTTCTCCAGCTGGAATTTCTTGGTGAGGATGTTCCAGTCATTAATTGAAATATTTGAATATGCACAGATAACAATGCAAAGGCAAATCTCTTATGGAAGAGCATGTAGGGTGCTGACCCCTATTTCCTACACATACAGCACTTAAGGAAGGGAGAGAATGGTTGAACTCAAGGATCTCAAAGGTCTTTTTGAACCATAATGATTCTGCAACAATTCTAAGAAGGGGGAAAGGGCAGTATCCACTGAATACAAGGAGATCCAGATTTTAACGAGAGGGTAGGCTGTGCTTCGTCTAGCAGCACTAGCAAGGCCGGGACTTTGGCCCACTAACATGCCTGTGTTGCAAGGCCAGGAAGATGGTTGTGTGACCCACTTTGGATTTACCACTTAATTCATCTTTTTCAGCACTATAAATAATTCAGCCGATGGCAGTTCAATGGTGATAAATAGGGCAATAAACCTCATTCTGCAGCAAAGGCTACAAAGCGAGCAGTGCTTTTTAATTGACTGTTGCATAGTGACTGGGAGAGGCAGGGAAAATTCTCTCCGCGCGGCGCACACGCAAGTGTCAACAAACAAAAGTTCTCCCATGGCTTTGAAGTTGCCTGGAATAATTGAGCGCTTATCAAAGCAGCGCGCGGCGCGCCACGTTGTGTTTTCCTCGCAGAAGACTCCTTCACATCTCCAAGTCGCTGCACAAACTAATTTACCTTCACAGGACTGCTGCAAAGGTTGAGTTTTATGCTATGCTCTGCTCCTGTGAGCTTTTCTGCTGAATGAGGCTCGGATCTCTAAGAATGGCTTTTTTTTTTTTTTTTTTTTTCCATACATGTCTATATTTAGTTTGATTTTAGTAGTTTTCTTTGATAGTCCTGCTAATGAGATCTGGTTCAATAGGTTACTGTGCCACATCCATGCCCAGGACTGCTCGACTTGCGGCTCTGAGAAAACTGGGATCAGGGAATTGCGTGCGCGTGATGCCTGCACTGGTGCACGGCTTGTTCTGCCCTCCTCACCGAGCAGTCCCGTGTCTCCCTTCTTCCCGATCGCATCCCAGCACGCAGCGCCGGGGGGGACTCGTCTAATGGCCTGTTCAAGCTTATGGGCCTGGGATATCTGGAATCTGCGGCATCTGTGAGAGCTGTGATCCAGCAAAATCACTTCTTGGCTGGAAGTAGTAATGGCAGAAAAGGCTTACTCCAGCCTCCTCCCCAAGAGCTGGGATTGCTGGAAAACCGTCTCCTCCAGCAGCATCTTGGCCACTGCTAAGCAGAGGGGAGCTTATGGGATAATGTGTGGGAGAGAAGGGTTGGGAGCTGGTCCCATTTCCCTCCCCAGCCAAATTCTGGTATATAGCCTGGGGAACACATGCCCTTATTAAGGGCAAGCAAATAAGGGGGTGCTGACTTAAAAATACCCGTGCTTTCTTGGGAGAAAATGCCCAAGAGACAAATGGGCAACCTGCCTTTGGCTTCTGGACTCTTTCAGAAGACGCTGATTATAGCAGCAGCCAGCACCAATATCTAAATATGGGTCTAAATCTGTAACTCTAGCCACAGGCATCGCAAGAGTTAACCACAACAAAAATCTAGCTTGCCATTGTGCCTTTTCACTGGGAATCATTCAAGTAGAGATTTCCCTTCTGACTTTTGTAGCTGAGCTCCAATCACTTGAAGGTCTCTCTAAATTCAGGCCAGCATCCCCTTGAGACTGTTCTGACTTTTCCTTCTAGTTCTTTCAATTTGACACTAGAAATTCTTCTTCCAAAGCCATTTTGATCAACCGATACTTTCCAAATCAGGCGTTAGGGTTGCTTCCCACCTGATCCTGGCGAAGAGAGATAGTTTTGTCCGTAACATTCTTTTAATGGTTTTAACTGCATCGGTAGTAAAAATTTCAGTGCTGCTTTCAGCATGGGGCAGCATGTCAGGAGAGGAGAATAAATTGAGCAGGCATTGGAATGGGAACAGAGGGTCACTGGAGCACACCTTGGCAGATAAGCTGATGCATGGTCGGTACCTAGATGGGTCATATATCACTGCCACTGCAGAGTGAGATGCCACCTTGTAGCGCCGCTAAAATAGAAAGTCCTGCAGTACTGGAGGTGGGGTTTTCTCAGAGAGGTCGAGGTGGGGCGAGATGAGATAAGGAAGGGGTGGAGAGCTGTGGCAATGGATGGGGAAAGGAGGATCTCTGCCTTATTGACCCAAGTGTCTTTTTTCTTCACCCAACTGAATGATTTTAATCCCTAAAATCACTGCTTGATACGGCTATTGCTAGCCAGGGGTTGACCATTTGCAAACGGAGATGCTAACGTGAGCGTTAATCCTCAAGCAGGTGGCTCTGCTGCATGGATAAACATTTGTCTCCAGTGGGACCTCTTCCTCCTGGGGACAGGAAGTCCAGCTGTAGGAAGCCAAATCCAAGAAAAAAACCCTGTGTCCTGGCCTTTCCCCATGGCAATCAAACCTCTCATGCTTCTCGTGTTTTCCGTGGCATGTGTACTTACCCTGGATGCATCTTAGTGATGGATGCATCACATGTGAGGCTCTCGCCCTCTCCTCAAGAGCAACTCCACCAGTTTAGCTCTCCTGAGATTCTCCTCAACTACGAAAGCTCCATGGCTTTAGCAACCAATGCATCCATCAAATGTCCTTCTGTGGGGAATGGCTCTACAGCACAGAGGTGTCCATGAAGTGGGTCTACAGTGTCACTTCTCCTTTGGACTTGTCAATGATGGGGTTCTTAGAGGGGTGGGCTGCAGCAAACCCCATGTGTGGTGGCTCCAGCCATGGTGAACGCTGAGTTCATTAACTCTTGGGGAGTACCCCAGGGCAAACCCTTTTCTGCGGGCTGTAACATCCCGAGTCCCACGCTGGGGCCTGTATGGACATCACTTGTCATCTGTCCCAGCTTTGCAAGTGGCTGCATAGCATTCAGGCAGGCAGCTGCACCAGAACGAACATCAGCTCTTCAGCCTTGGGGCTGTCCTGTGTTCCCTCTCCAGCATTGTCCTCTCCTTGACTGGTAGTTCTGTAACCACCCTGTGCACATCTCCATCAGTGCTCAGTTTGGTTTGAAGCTGGGATGATCCCAATCGCACAGCAAATGGTCCCAGAAGACCAGAGCCACACTATTGGGAGCTTAAAAACTTATTGATACAGAGACAGGACCACAGAGATTGGAGAGTAGAGCAGATCCTAGCAGGCATCTGGGCTGGGAAGGGCAGGGCGTTCAGATTTTCTGGGTTAAAATTCATCAAACTCCCTTGCAAAACTGTCCTTTCGCTGCAATGAAACCACAGCTAGACATGCTGCATGTCAGTACCCTCCTCCAGCAGGCCTTGGGAGCAGAACTGAGTTGAGCTATTGCTGAAAAGCTCTGAAAAATTGCCCCGAGTGCTAAACTAGCACGTGGCACTTGGCAGCCCGGATCAGCCGTGGCCTTATCAGCCAGGAGGTGTCTGTGGGGACACCAGGGGAGCTGTGGCTTCCTCCTTAGCGTGTCCCAGGGTGGCACATGTCCACACAGGAGCAGCCAGGCTGTGGGGCGCGATTCCTCCGCCCCTCACGAGCACCACCGCTGCATCCAGGGATGGAGCCTCCCCTACGAGCAGCCTCTGAGTCAAGCCCTGCAGCTACAGACCCGCTGTGGAATAACGGGATGAACGTGTCGGCCGGAGCTGCCACGAGGAGCATGCAGATGCTCTGAGGGACCTCAGTGCGTGCTGGAAACAGCTTGTGATCGTCTTAGCAGTTCATCTTCGTGGTGACTTGAGCTTCTGCTGGCTCCAAATGCTGCTTAGGATCCGGTCCCTCCTTCCCAGGCCCCTTATCCGGCTTTTGAAGGACAACTGTAAATACACTGTGAAGCTTGTCTCTGCAGAGGGGCTTGGAAATGAGAACAATTGTCAAGACTTTGTCTTTTCTGTTGCTTGCAGAGCAGCGTGGTGCTGCCGGGCTCTGCTGTAGTGCAGGGCACGGGTGCTGCAGCTGAGCTCCGGGATCGGAGCTTGTGGCTTTTAGCCATCGGTGAACAGGATGATTACACACTCCGTCCTGGATGTGCACTCTCTCCAGCAGCAGAATTGTTTGTTGCCATGGATATTGCTTTGTCTTTGGAGACACACAACCAAAATGGATTTAAACAGACCCTTGCGGGTCAGTATTTCCGTAGAAGCAGATGATCATCTTGATGCTTCCTCAAATTCCTTTGCATGTCCCTGATGCAATGACTGTGGACAACCCTGAGCTTTATGCTGGGGAGATAACCAGCACAAATAATAACTCTCACAAATTACTTTGCCCAGATCCAGAAGGAAAAATGAACATCTCTGATCACGGCAACCTAGAAGAGCAGGTAGAAGTTTCTCTATTGTTTGTTCTTGACAATTTGAAACTACTTTTTCTTGCCAGTCCTAATTTTCTTTTTTACGAGTGCTTTTCAGTCTGTGATTTCCAAGATGTATCGTATTCCAGCTCATAAATGGACTTGTGTTCTGGGCAAACAATAGCTGTTACTGTTTAACACAGAGATTTGATAAAATTTGCTAATGACGGCTGCAGAAAACGGGCAGATTGAGTGGAGACAAGTTTTTAGTTTCTACCCAGGAGCAAAACTCCCATTCCCTATTTTATGAATTTCATTAGGTGAAACTAATTAAAGGGATGTTTCTTATTACTAAGATGAGAATCAGCCCAAGAGGAGCCCAGGGAGGTTTGTGCACTGCAGCACAATTGCTCTGCTTCTGAATGCAGCGAAAGCGTTGTGTCCTATTTAATTTGACATTCCTTGTGTTTGTTTCTCTCTGTGACTCATAGCACAACACTGGCAGCAGGCCTAGGAAGTAGGTTATGGGATCTGGCCTAGGGACACTGGCCGCTTGTGCTCCAAGCCTGTTGCTTACATTGCATCCCCGGGCGCGAGAGCACCCAGCTACGTGTGGTCCTACTGCCCAGTGGGCCAGTCCCTCCAAAAACTGTTCACGGAAATTGCAGGAGCGCTGTGATCTTCTCCCACTGATAGGAAGGAAGGAAATATATTAATTTTCACACTGACCTACAGACTTAATGGTTGGGGACAATTCCACACCAATAGTGCGTGGAAGCAGCTCTCCCTTAGGCCCTGGTATGGACCCAGAGCTCAGATCTTGGCTTCCTCTACCTGAAGCTACTGGAAAGGCTGGATTTTGTGCCACTTTTGTGGACTCTGAGGCCAAGAACACTGGTGATGCGTCTCAGGAAAGGCTGGGTGGTTTATCTATCATTGCTCCTCATTGGGTCTTCTGCAAGAACCTGGAGCAAATAAATAAGGAGGTGGTGAATTTGAATTTGCGTGAGTTTTCCTCAACAAGAGCTCCTAAAAAACAAGGCAGAAGGTATAGTTGGATGCCACTCTACTCAAAACGCAGTCTTTTTAATTAGGACCCTCTCTGTAGAAAGACCAAAGACAGGATTGGGTTTTTTTTTCTGGAGGAAGATGATTACTTACAACTCAGCGACAGAAATGAGCAATATTTGAGGAAAGCACCATGAGAATGAACATTTGCAAGAAGAAGAAGTGACATTAGACGATGGCGTTAAGGTGTCATTCAAATATATTTGCCTGAAATTTCTAGATAACCATGCCAGTCACTTCTTCCATCACTTAAAACAATGGGTGCCTTTTGCAATGCAGATACTGAAATGGTGTGTGGTTTTGTTCGTCTTCTGTGGGAATACAGAGCTAAAACCTAAACTGACTGCAACTTATCTCTGAGCAATCTGCAGAGTAAGAGGCCGAGGGCAAGATACGGTTGTTTATGCCGGCTTGTGGAGATCTGAATAGTGAGATTAATTTTAAGTGATTTTAAGTATTAACCCGACTTCAGCTAAGTAATGAAGCAGAACAAAACCTTTCTTCTGATTAGTTTTTCTCCAAAAAGAAAAAGTTGTTAAAAGACAAATCCTGCCTTCAGAATGACCGTTCATTGGTCATTAGAAACAGTACAAATAAGGACTTGACCGAGAAATGATAGTTTGCAAACTAATCTCTAAATTAAAAGAAACTGTGCACCTACAAAAGGAAAAAGAAGCAGGTCCGGGGAGGTCAGAGGTGCAAAACCATGGGGCCTGGGGTCAAGGTTGGGAGGAATCGCTGGAGATGCCCTGGTCCAGCCCCCTGCTCACACACGGTTAACCACAGCATGTGGCCCAAGATCAAGGAGAGGCAAAACCCCAAGGGCAGATACCTGGAGCTGTGAGTCCCTCCAGCCAAGCAGCTGGATGAATCTCTTGGACTGATGCCTCCTCCTAGGCACAATTAACACCGTCCTTGATGGCTCCTGGGCTAAAGAAACGAGACCTGTTGCACAGAACCCAGAGCCCCTCTGGTGCACTCCTCACTAACAACATACCTGTTGTGCTCTGCTACCAAACTGCAGTGCCAAAGGAGCATAAAGGAAAGGAAAATTTACCACAAAACCAAGGCAGCACACACCTACCTGCATGCATTTTCCTGGAAGTGCTTATTTGCATTGCATCTTGCTCTAGGATGCTCAGGGGAAATTTCAGAGAACACTTAATTCTGCCCATAGCAAAAAAAAAAAAAAAAAATTATTGTTTTCTGTTTTTGTGTTTGATTTTGTTATTTATTCTGATCTTTGTAGGCTGTAGGTGTGAAGCAGCCAGTGTGATTTATTTGCAAACTCGCTGCAGCTCCCCTCTCTCTCCTTCTCCACACTGCGCGCGGTGTCTTTGCCTGCTGCCTCGTGGGCCGTTCCCCTCTCTTTTATTTATAGTTACGCAGTGGAACATCTCTGGGGCCACAAGGGTACTCGAATACATGGAAAAAAAAAAAAAAAGGAAAAAAAAAGTGAAATTACGGCATTAATGTGTTATTTAGGTTTTGTTTTTTTATGGTTCTTTTGCAGACTGGAAACAAAGAAGAAAGCCAGCACTGCCTGCCAGCTGGAGACAGGCCACAACCTGAAGACATGCACACACACAAGTCACCCAAATTCCTTATTTTTTTCCTTTTTTTTTTGAATTCTTGACAATATTTTTTTAAAGCTCCTTAACCAGCTGTCTGAATCCCCCTTTCTGCAGAAGGGGAAATTCAAGAGGAGGCGATGACAGGGACCACTGCAAGTGCTTGTGGCCGGGCGGTTGCAGCTGCCTGCTCTGCACGGGATACACTGGAAAACACGTCCAGGGAATTGCTTCATCAGCTGCCGGAGCTGCATGTTCTCTTCCTCCCGAGGTGTTGTGACAGGGAGCACACAGTTGCTGGAGAATTCCTTAAAAATGAGGTTTTTAAGCAGACTGCCCGTTTTGATGCTGAATGCTGCAAAAGGGCACTCACTCCTGTGCTGTTTGAGGTCTTCAAGCAGCTTCAACTCTGTAAATGCTGCTGCTTTGATTGTTGTAGGATCTTGCTTAGTTTAGCAGTAAAACATTTTATTTTCAGAAAAAAAAACCAAACCCTACTTGTCTTTCCATTCACGGGTGTCAGCTCTTCAGTGCTCGCTCTGAGTTTCTTTGCAATAACATGTTCTTCTCCAAAGATGCAATTTTCTATGAAGGGAAGCATTACACACAGGTCTGATTTATCAATTATCATGATAAAAATTACAAGGCTTCCCATGGGGGATTGACTTTATTTTTAGAAATGACATTTTGCCCAGCCTTCAAATAATAAGCACCATACAATGACAATTTCCTTTTTTTTTTTTTTTTTAATCTTGTGTCTTTAAAATCAATTAGATTATTACACTGAGAAAAATTATCTTCTTGCCTATTCTTCCCTCCTTGAGCACTGATTATGCCACAGGGAAAGGTTTTGTGTCAGCAGGATGCCCATTAAAAATGTAAGTGCACTTTATTTTTGAAATTTTAGCGTGAGGTCGGGCGAATCCAAATGGAATAATCCGTCTGCTGGGTTGACAACCACATCTAGGTTTGGTCACCTGATCAAGAGAAAACACCTCTGCTAATAACCTTTGACCCCCTGATAAATGGTGTATTTTAAAAGTAAATTTAAAAGATATTCAACGTTGAGCGACTACATAGGAAGTGCAATAATTAGAATTCTTTCTGTTCCCAGGCTTAGGAGAGCAATCCATCTGCATGCAGGCTTGCTGCTCTGTCTTGAATAATGCAACCTCCGTATGTGTGTGTAATTTTCTCATGAAAACAGGATCTATCATCGTTAAGCAGTAAGTTCCTGAGGAGCTCTGCCTCACCTGAGGATATAATCCCTTGTTTGCAACTTCCCAACTGGTTACCACTGGAAAGGATTAGGACTCCAGGCGGGAGATGGGCAGGAGAGAAGGAACACAGGAAGCTAAGAGGTGTTTCCCCCTCCCACATTAGAAGGTCTTTAAGATATTTATTAGAAAAAAAAAAGGAAGAAAGAAAGAGCAGGGTGAATTTATGAATCTATTACCACAGGACGGTCATAAGCAAATTAATTTTTTTTTCCCCATATGTGTTCCAGGTGTCTCCCTGTGTGTGGTTTGCACCTCATTGCAATGGAGCAGTAGATAAGCCATGAGATTTCTGGTACAAGGAAAGATATTGGATTAACAAAGCACCTGTGCTTTGATCCTCTGGAAACAATGATGATGGCTGTTATTTGACATGCTTTTCCTGGTGCAATAAAACGAGTGGTTTCCCAATAGGAAACTCTGGAATTCAGGACTGAGGGATTTAGCCTGGGTCAACTCAGATCCTGCAGGACAAGCAGCCGCAGGTCCCACCATGCAAGGACAAGAGCTGCCCATATCCACCAAGAGTGAGTCCCCATCTCTGCACATCGAGCTCTTCTGCATGGTGCAGACCTGCCTGCTGACCCCCAACACGGGCTGGTCCCTCGGGTTGGTCCCCGGGCTCCTGGAAGCTCTTTTATCTTCTCCAGGACCGCGCAGCAGCCTCAGAGAGCAGCCCCACTCCCAGCTCGTATTAAAAATAAACACAGGCTTGACCTCGTGGCCTCGCTCCATCCTCACATGTGGGTGCTGTGCGGGGTCAAGTGTAATGCTACACCTCGGCGAAGGAAGAGGATAGGTGGGGATTTCTTGGAAACCGTCGGGACAGGCACCAAAAATAAAAGGTATCTGAGCAACAAGTGGGACACCACAGACACGCTCCTGCTCTCTCTCTTATTTTTTCTCATTTGGTGGTTTTGTATTACCTTTTGCTCTTCAGGATGTTTGTGGGAGGTTATAAACACATTTATACGGGGTCTGTGCGTCGATACTGTGGAAATGAATCTCTCCCGTGTCCTTTTGGTTGTGCCCGAGGTCGAATTCTGCACCAGAAACCACTGCTGGTGAACAGGGCTGTTCTGGGAAGCTCTTTCTGGCAGTTTAGGGAAGGTAAAAAAAGAAAATCCGTGATGTTACAAGGTAGATATGGCTTATGTGACACAGCGAGGAGAGGTACGTAAGGGAATTTTACCATTGCAAGTTTCATCTGACTCTGGTTTGTGAGACTAGGGAGAGGCAAAGCAGGTCAGAAGGGCTGCAAAGCCTTGACCTGTCATCCTAGGGGCTGCAAACTCGGGCACCAAGTGGTGGCCGTGCCACCAGTGTCATCAGCAACCATGTGAAGCCCTCCAAAGCTGGGGAGGGAGGACAGGCAGGTCCCCAGGGAGCTTTCATTCGGTGAAGAGCTTCCCAGCTCAGTGAAACAGGCCAGGCAGTGAAATGAGGCTAAATGAAAAATTATAGGGTGAATTTGGCCTCATCATCACACACAGATAATTTGTTGCTCTATCGCAGTTGGCTGAATGCAAACAAGCCTGCAATGTGCCTCATTAATTGGAGCTATTTTATTTTTTTTTTCCCTAGCAAGCCCCATGGAAATATGAAGTGGTTTCACTCTGCAATTTGCGATACAGTTTGCTATTTAAACGCATTCAGTTTAATTGTGGCGATGAGTCTCGTTTGGGAAGCTTGCGCAGCCGCTGTGTAAAAATAGCCGGCGGCAGCGGAAAGCAATTCCCCGGCACAGATGTCCCCATCATGTGCTGCTGGAGCAGGCAGGTGCGCCGGGCCAGCCCACCCCGACCACACGGGGAGCGCGTGGGGACTTCTGGGCTTCCCTCTACCTGTGGCACCGCGTGTGGACGAGGATGTCACCGGTTTTGAGGGCCCCCGGAGGCAGGATGCTCCGTCTGACCTTCATTCGACTTCTGCTTTCCATCTGCAGTGCCAGCGACAGATCTGCACGTCTCTGCACAGATATACTGCCTAATGTTAATCGTATCTGACTGTTTTATGCACTAATTCCGTGACCTCCCCAAGATGAGATCATGCTGGGCTGTCGTGTATCAAGCGTTTGCATCAGCCCCTTGTTGACTTTGGCCATATGGAGTCAGAACAATGAAAAGAAAATCTTTCTAACCTTGAGCCTCTGGGGTTTAAGATAGCAGCGTAAAGCATTTCTCCGTATTTGGGGGTAAAAAGTCTTCTCTTTAAGTGTATTGTTGATTTTAAGCTCTGCTTTACATTGGACTAAGACCTACAAGTGGGTAAAGGCCAGGGCTGATTAGGAGCGAGGTGATCTCCCCTGTCTCGGAGACCTGTGTTTCTATGACAGAGCGATCATAAAAGATTATTTCTTGGCACGACCAAACTGGGCTCGCGTGGTAATGGAGTGACTGGACTGAGCCAAGCACATTACCTGGACCTGGGCTTTCAGCGAGCTGAACGTGACTGAAGGTCGTTCAGGTTTGTCAGTGATCTCCAGCTGGGATATCAAATCTCTGGGAGATTTTACAGTGATCCCTGCACTGGGAGGTGCCATGTGGCCTAAAGAGGTGAACAGGCATGGGGGTTTGAGGCATGAAAAGAGAAATCCAATATTTCAGTGCCATCCAGCATCTCCACGTGGCCCTTAACAGGGTTGCTAATGGTGCTCAAACACTCCTGAAGGAGCTTTGGAGGGTTAAGGGACCTGTAATAGAAACGAAGCAGTGGTGGGAAGGTCCTGCTCACTCACCGGGGAGGCAACGAGGCAGAAGTGTCTACGGGAGAAGTTGCCCAGAGGTCCTGTCTGCACAGATGACACACGTGCAGAGCTCAGGAAGGTTCTGCGAACTCAGTGACATTTGGTAATAGAAAGAGTCACCAGCTTTTGATCAGGATTTGGCACAGAGGAACCGAGGAGTAGTCCCTTGACCAAAACCTCCCGGCAGCTTTCTCTGTACACGAGCGCAGCACATCCTGGAAAATGTCAGTGCAATTTCACGGGACATATTTTTCAAGGACACGTACTGTGATGACACGTGTCATCCAATGTCACCCATGCCTGAAAGAAAAAAAAAAAAAAAGGCATTCAAAAGTAAACGCTTGGCAGGAGCAACAGCACGGGCTGAAATTTAGATGGGAGTAATTTCTTCCGTGTGGCCCTGGCCTCGCTGGGAGGGGGCAGCTCCCTGGAAGGCGAGCAGCGAAATGTGTTGCTAATTTTGCTAGACAGCGTTTCCCCTCCCCTCATTTTCATTTTGCAGTTGCCAGCCTCCCTGCTTGCTCTCAAAAGGGAAGCAGCTGATGCCTGATGGATTCCGGGGACTGGGGTCTCTCTTCCAGGGAGCCCTGCTGGGAATTGCATCCTAGTTTGCCCCTGTCTTCACAGTCTCCTATGTCTGCTCCCCTTGGCTGCCCCGGCTCAGCAGCAACGTGAGGACTTTCCTGCTGTGATCCCGCTGTCTCATGGGGCTCCCTGGCCGGCCGGAGGTGCCGATGGGAGCGGGTGGCCATGGGTGACACCTCCTCATCATGGGTGACGCGTGGGGCTGTCAGCAGGTGCCACCCAAGGGAACACTTTTCCCTGCCACATGGGTGGCACTGAGGAGCGCCAGGGCACCTTTATGGGAACTGCAGCCTGAAATGAGAGGAGGAAGGGGATGTGAGCGCGGGCGGGAGCCGCTCTCTCCCAGCCGGGTGCTCCGTGCATGCCAATGAGCCTGTTCTTGTGGCCTGCTTGTTTGCACTGCATCCCGCCGTGTGGTGTTATCCGGGAGCCCCTGCGCGGAGACCTGTGCCACGCTGGGGGCTCCTCCCCATTCCTGCCTGCCTGAAGGCGTTGGTTTCCCCTTCATATGTATGAAAAACTGTGGATAATATTGGATTCTACAGGGGGAGGAAGAAACAAGAGGAAGCTGTGGTGGTGTTTGTGAGATTTCCCTGCAGGGTAGACTTCTTTTTCCATCCTTTCTTTGGAAAAAAGCTTTGGATATCCCCAGGTGAGTGAAGCCCTTAGTGGTGGACACTGCTCCTGAGCACCCTATATGAGCCCCAGTGACTGGTACAGGAACCACGTACGTGACCAGCTCCCCATCACCACGTTTTAGCCATAGAGTCCATCCCCCTCGGTCCCAGCACGGCCATAGGAGAGCTCCGGGGGAGGCTGCCGTGTCCTGTGGGTGCTCTGGGGACCGCTTTCCTTGTGGATGGGTCGTAACTGAGCCGTTATGTCACCGGGCTCAGTTCTGCCCAAGCCGTGCTCTGTATAATTTTCTAGTCCTTGGTGCCCTGCCAGCTCAAGACTTGTCCCGTCTTCTAAAACCCCCAATTGTGAAGCAACGGGAAATTGCAATGGAGCATAGAAAACACCATACATATGGAAGAAAAAAAAAAAAAAAAAAAAGAAATGTTTTCCTGGCAGGCAATTGCTGTTTTACAAACCCTTCCAAAACTCCTTTTTGGCCTCTGACTGAGGAGCCTGCAAAGGCCTTGGGAACGTCGTCCCTCCGCGCGCATTGCTCCGCTGTTTGTTTTCCCGTGGCTTTGAGATTAGTGCGGAGGAACAGGAGTTGAATACTAAGGTCTCAGCCCAATTCTTCTTCCACAGCTCGGCTGCAGCTTTGCAAGAATTAGCCTGAAATTGCAGGAATGTTCCCGCATTGTAATGGAGAATCCGGAAAGCACTTAAACGTGCTAGGACTGCAACGGCCAGATACTTAAAAACATAAACAACATTACAAACTTCTAATGAGGCGGATGCCCCAATGGCAGGATCCGATAACAAGCCCATCCTGGCTCTCCTACGGGTCTGCACACCACTGGAAAAGCAGCATTCAGCTGTCGGGCACCTCTGAGATCAGGAAGTTTAAATTGGATTTTAATAATACATTGAACTGACTGATACGACCAGAACTGGAGGAAACCTGCTCCGCTCCTGCCTTGGACATCACAGCCCGGGCCGTGTCCCAGGGAGCCGAGTGGAGCTGTGATTTCCTTTCGCAGGGACGTCAAGCCCTTTGCTATTAGAAGTGACAATAAAAGCAAACGATGTGGGTTTGTGACTTGGGCTTGACAAAGGGAGCTGCAATTAGCTGACAGGTGTGTAAATTTCCCGGGAATACCGCTGAATGGGAAGCCCGCCCGGGGTTGAGGCCGTGCTTGGAAATCCTTTGCGGGGCTCATCTCCTCGGAGGGAGCTGTCAGAGCAAACCCATCATTTCCTCCCAGCCTTGAAGAGTTACTCCTAATTCGTTTCTCCAGAGACACTGAAAGATTTTGAGATTGAAAAGATAATGATGGCTCTTAAAAGGAGCTGACTTGTAAAATTAGAGACTAAGGGGAGAGACGGGATTGATGAATGATGGGAGCCAGCGAGGTCTGCCACTCCCTCGGGTCTTTGTGGTGCTCCAGCTCCGAGCAGCTGTAAATCATTCCCAGCCCGGATCCAGGCAGAGCCTGGTCCCAGGGCCCTGGTGCATCACACAGGGCTTACACAGCTCCCTTCGCTCCTCACTCCAGTCCCCATGGATAAAGGTTTCAAGTCCTCAGTCACTGGAGTAAATTATTAATCCCATGTGCCATAAAACCAGCTTAGCTACCATATGGTTTTCACCTTCCAAGTGGGAGCAGGTCTGATTTTTTTTCCTCAAGAAGAAAACACTTCTGCCTGTCACTGCAGCTTTTAGCTGCATTAGCTACAGAAGACTAAAGAAACTTCTCTGATCATCCTTTTCTCACTACCCATTGCAGCTTGAATCACAGGGACTCAAAATGAACATGCTAATTTGACAGAGGTTTCTACAAGAACCCAGGCTGGCCCCGGCCACCTCGTGTGAGCTGGACCTCTTGAGCAGAGTTTAGTGGCCTGGGTGGACCTGGCCTTTAAATCTGAGTGACCAAATGTCTCTGACAAGTAGGTCTAGTAGACAGCAGGAGGGAAAAGTAAGTGAAGGCAGAGCAAGTGTCCTACATCCCGTGTTATCAAGCTTCACACCGGGGAACCAGCCAGAGAAAGGACCTTTATAAGGACTTTTTATGAAGCCGTGCCTCCCCTTGGGGAAAACACTGCATGAAACTGCTTTGTTTCCACGAAAAGCAGTGTGAATTGAAAAGCAGTGAAATTACTCCCCTTGGATTGGGGGCCTTCAGGTTTCATGGAGGTGAAGAGGAGGCACCTTTGAATGATCTCATGGAGGGGACTTTATTTGTCAAATAAGAGGTAGGTTCTCACAACATCATTTTTTGAGGGAGGCAGAGGAAGGAGGCTGTAAAGATGAGGGCTCCAGAGTATTAAGCTTTTTGCATACAGCTAGAAAAGCACTTTTTTGTTGACTGCAGGCGCTGACCATCCAGTTCAGGACGGTCTCTGGTGTGTGTGTTGGCTGTCGGGCAGCAGCAGCAGCACCCGTGTGCTGGTGCCACCGCACCGGGAAGGCACCACAGCACGTGATGCTGAAAAAGGTCTTTTCTTAAACATCTGCTTGCGGTTTGTGCCATCTTCAGCCTGGAAGCAGATGGTCTGGGAAACAAGAACTGCTTTGTTTCTCTCGCAAGGGTTCGTTTCTCTCCCCATTGAGCGTAGAGGGAGCTGCAGGTGACCATCCCCAGCGCAGATGTGTGACTGATCCCGACTTCAAAACTCATCCCCAATCACGTGTGTGGATCTGTGAAACTGAGGATTAGTGTCAGTGTTAAAACCGCTCAGTACCACCCAAAACGCCTTGGGCTGGGTCTAAGGCACAGCACTACCCCTCACTGCCTCCGGGCTGGGTCTAAGGCACAGCACTACCCCTCACTGCCTCCCTGCCCTGGTACCTCGGCCCTGCTCGGGGCCATGGAATTTCACACTGGGGATTTTCCATCACCACTGCTGTCACTGTCACCTTACCAAGGCCCTGGCAGTCATGTGCTCTAGTGATACTGGGTGGTGCAAGAAACCTAAAATATGAATTATTCCTTTCCTTTCTGTCTTTCTTACTCTTCCCATTCCTCTTTCCCTTTCTCTTTTCCATTCTCTTTCTCTCTCTCTCTCTCTCCTTTCTTGTCTCTTTCTCTTTCTCTCTCTCTCTTTCTTTTTCTTTCTCTCTCTTTGTCTCCTCTCCTCTCCTCTCCTCTCCTCTTCTCTCCTCTCCTCTCCTCTCCTCCCCTTTCTTTTACCCTTTCCCTCTTTCTTTCGCATCTTTCCTTCCTTCCTTCCTTAGGAGAGGAGAAATCTTTTCCTTCTTTCAGAAGTTTTCTGCTGTTTCATTTCCCCGAGCTCTGAGCCTCAGCAATGATTGATATATGTATATTTTAAGTGCATCCAGCAGCATTTCAATCAGCTGCCTTTGGAGCATGGAGACTCAGATGACAGCTCTCTGCTACGGCTGGCGTGTGGAAGCAGAGCCTGATCTGGCTGTCGTTTTTGTCTGACAATGAAACAACTTATTGCATATTTAACTGCTGAGGCTCAAGCTTCTTCACACTGGCTGCAGGATGCCTGTACCAGTGATGATGATGATGGAGAGGGACGAAAGGGTGAACCACATTTAAGAACAACCAAGCTATTAAGACAATATCCTTATGCTTTTGCAAAAGAGAATAAATAATAGTACTAATAAATTGTAAATGAACATGTACCTGGCAATGTCCTATGTAAAAATGTATAACGGGCTTAAACTACAGCAGGGGGAATATAGGCTACATGTTAGGAGATGCTATGTATGGGGAAGGAAAGGAAAGCACTGGAATAGGCAGCCTGGGAAGTCTGCATGCAGGGATGCAGGATGCCCATTACCACAGATTTTAAGATGATTTCATAAGGGCATCTACCAGGAATGAAATGATGATTTCATAAGGGCATCTACCAGGAATGAAACAGATATGTCTATTTTTCCCTTGGACAAAAGTACCCTTCCGGATCATTTTTCCATAATTCGCTACGTTATTTAACCAATCACCAAAGATATTATTTCTGAAGTGCAGATATCTTTTTTAAGATAAACTGGTATATCAGGGAAAAGTATGAAAACTCAGAAACTTCAGGCTCAGAAATCCTTCTTCTGGAGTGAAATTAGAGGTGGATTACTTCTAAAAAGAGAGAGCTAAAGGAGAACTCTCCTAAAAAGGAGAGCTAAATAACAACCTCCCAAAGAGAAATCCCAAACTGCAGACTCTATAGTGATGCAATTTTGTGGCATAGTACAATCACTCCAGCTTTACTTCCCATGGAATATAAATGGATTGACTGTTCCATAGGAGGACATGACTACCTAGTGCCTCTCTTTGTCTTAGTGACATCCCTTCTTCTCCACCAGTATCAATTGCATCATCTTTCAGACTTGTTGCAGTTCTGTATTTAGAGAATGACCACCATTACCACATTTTTAAGGACATTGGCCTGTTGCAACACTCCTGGTCCCCCATGGAGCCAGGAGCCCATATTCATGTCCTGAAGTCCACACAGCCCCAAAATCAGCTCCCACAGCTCCGAGGGGACAAAATTTCTCAACCATCTTCTGCCCATGGGAAGTCCCTCCTGACAGAGGTCTACTCACTCCCCCAGCCATGGTGACCTTCAGCTATAGAGACATCACAGTTTCCTTAGGGAACCTTCTTTACTGCATCCTTATCTTTCTTTGGATTTAAAAAACCTTACCTGTCCAGATGTCTAACTTCTTATTTTTTTCCACTAAATTTTGTTCCTGGCCGCCTTGCTCTCCTCTGAACTCTCCTTGCTTGACCTACCCATCATACAAGATGTTTCTCGTAATGGGCAATTCACTCCCACTGAGGACATTCAGTGAGGACCACTAAGTTCAGCAGAGCAGAATTACCTTGTGTTTTTAATGGAATGAAAGTGTTTATATATCCAGCACAGGAGTAATTTTAAGCAATATGATTACACACAAAATAACAGGAGGATTGAGATTGGAAGGGACCTCTAGAGATCATCTAGTTCAACCCCCCTGCTTGAGTAGAGTCACCTAGAGCATATTGCACAGGATCACATCTAGTGATCCTGTGAATATCCCTTAAGAGGATGATAATATAATATCACACAAAAAGGGTGTGATGTGGAGGTGGGCATGGTAATGGGAACGACATGCTGGGGTGGTCTGTCATCATGGGAGTGACACGGTGGAGTGGTCATAATAGGAATGATGTGGTGAGGGAGTTGTAATGGGAATGACATGGTGGGGTGGTCATAATGACGAGACTAGAGGGTGGGACTGGGCTGGGGCTGGAGGGACAGTGGAGGGGAGGCCAGAGGAGAGGCCAGGGTAGGGCAGCAGGCTAGTGTGGAGGGCAGAGCAGTGCAGTGGGTAAAGGGGATGGTTGGGTAGAGAGTTGGGTGGAGTATCAGGTCAGGTTGAGTTGGGTTGGGTAGAGGGCCAGGTAGGGCCAGGCAGAGGGGTAGGGAAGGGCAAGGCAGGGTAGAGGGGAGGGTGCAGGAGATGGTAGGTAGAGTAGAAGGTGGAAGACAGGGGTTGGGGTGGAAGGCAGCGGGTAGGGTTGAGCAGAGGGGAGGGTGGAAGAGAGGGTTGGGTAGAGTGGAGGGAAGGGTGGAAGATCCTCTTGGGCTATGCTCTGTACTTGGGGCAGTTGCAAGCCAGCCAGGGAGGTATACAGGTATGTTGGATGCCACAGTAGGTGATAGACACCAACAAAACTTTTGCCTAGCTTTAAAAAGATTTGGGGTATCAGGTGCCTTGGTTCTGCCTTCAACCCCGAGTCTTGCTTTCTTTGCAAGCTATTGCCACGTATTTCTGAGAGACTGCATGGCCTGGCCAACACGATCCTTGAAGAAGGAGGGTAGATCTGGTCCTTGAGCCAGAAAAGGCAACTGGATGTTGTACCTGAGTGCTGTAAATGGAGGATCTATGTGTATTTCTGGGTGCACAAGCGAGCAGGCATCTTGCAACCACCTCTTACCTAGCTGAGGTGCACACCTGGGATCTCAACCGTTGCGAACCAGGGCAGGAGGAAGGTCCTCCCGTGTATGTCATTTTCAGCATGCTCCATATTGCTGATCTAAGCAGGTGTTTCAGCTCCTTAAGCGCAATAGGAAACACTCAGGAAGAGCAAAGTGCTCCTTGTTTTTGCTTCCCTTTGATTAGCACGTTACTCCTTTTAGAGGGCTCGGAAACAGCTGGTAAGATTGAGCTTTCCATCCCTGAAGTTCTCCCATCCAAAATTTAAGTGGTTTTTTTTTCCCTCTTTTTTTTTTTTTTTTTTTTTCCCTCAGTTGTTTTTTTGATTTTTTTGTTCCCATACAGTTTTTCCTGTCCCTGGAAATCTCGGCAACCATAACACGAATGGGTCTGTGCAAACTGAGCACCAGCAGGTGCAATCAGCTGCTGCAGAACTTACATAAGGCATCTATAAATAAGCAAAACTGCCAAGTTTCCGGGAGAACCCAGTCCCTTGGGATTTACCGCAGCCATGGAGAAGGCCAGGATTATCTTGAGCTGAACCGCTTGGTCTGATGCCAAGCGCAGTCTGGAGGTGGAGAGCAGATGTTGAATTTCCAAACCTTGCTTCCACAAAGGCTTAGGTGCCGGTTAAAACCATGCACAATCTGTGCATTTGCAAAGACCCAAGGTTAGGTGAAAATTATTCTGTTGCCCCTTTTCCCCGGGGCTCATGCAGCTACAAAAGCCGTCTCTGAACACGTTCCTGCGAACCACTGTTTACCCTGCTCTTTAAACTTAAATTGGTGATTTCCCTCTCTTCACACCCTCAGAGAAAGTCTGGTTTTCATAACCACTCCTCTTTGGGGTTTTATTTATTTATTTATTACTGAGTCAAATATGTTAGATCAGATTTAGGAAAAAAAAAAAAAGAGTAAGGAATATGAATGCATTTAGCACAAAATCATTATTCTTATAGGATCATTTGACTAATAAGACCTTAATGGTATTTTAGGGGACTCTATGCCACTGTAATGCATCATTTTTGTAGCACTCAGCTTATGCTATTAAAAATTGCACTTGATCCTGATGATATGGGAGGATGCCAATAGGATTCAGAGAATTTAATCAGATTACTCTGGCATTGAAATCTCTTCACTGGCTACTTATAAAATTTCCTATTAATTTTAAAGCATTTCTGCTCACTTTTGAGGACTCTAATAGAATTAGCTTGAAACCTCAGAAATGACTGAGGGAAGGAGAGATATTTCATGTTAATGCTCCTTCTCTCTTTTCTTCCAATCACTTTTTTTCCTGAAGTTTCAGCTTGCATAATTTTGGGGTGTGTGTTAAATATTTTTGAAAACCTGCAAGAATGGACCTTTTCAAGGGCTACCGTCCACATAGCTGAAAATATCTGTCATAGATTCAAAAGGCTTGACTCCATTTTTCAGCCAGCTAAGTCTTTGTATACTTTAAACTATAAAAGTATACTTTGTATACTTTATACTATAGCTTTAAAACATTGAAATTTCTTAGCCTCCTTGCATGTAAAAGCACATGGAGGTGCAAGAGGGTTAAAAATCCTAGTTACAAATTCTCTCCCAATATGTTCCTGAACCTGAGCAGCTGTTGTCAACTAGGCAGAGGAAGCCAACCACTAACCCGAGGTACCAGCAGCTGAGAGCAAAAGGAGCAGACTTGCTCCAGTCTGCTCCAGTCTGACTCCAGTCACCAGTGCTTGAGAGGAGCTTGACTGGATTTATGCTGTTGGAAAAAAAAAACCCTCTCAGGAAGGACATCAGAGAAAGGAAAGCTTTGTCTGGTGAGGTCATTGTCTCCAACAGTCAATGAACTGACTGTCTCCAGCAGTCAATGAATTCAAGGTGAGATGAGGTAACCTCTCCTGAAGTTCAGAGCTCAGAATACACGGGCAGCCCTTGGCGCTTCCACTTGCGCTGGGCAGGCTAGTGGGCTCCTAAACATCAGCCCTGCTGTATTTCCCAGGAAGTGCCGCTGGAAGGAGCCAGGATCAAGAAGACAGCATGACAGAATCAACAAAGGTGACAATATTTTGGACATAATGGTATTTCAGTGTCTCACAGATGGATGCACCAAATAAGCTGGATCCCAGGACCCAATTCCCAAGCTTAGCTGTGGGTTGTTTCTCCACAAGCACTGGCTCTGAGCCTGGTTGTGAACATCTTATCAGGAACAGGAATACTTGGTGCCTTGCTGGCTGGTGGTCACAGCTGCTGTTGAACAGGAAAGGGAATTTCTGCTATATTTAAAGGGCTGGGTGGGAAGAAAACCCCACTGGTGACATATGCCTTGTGGCAGCACCAGCACATTCACTGTGAAAGTGATGGGCAGCTAATGATGTCAGTGCAAGGAAACACCCGAACCTTGTATTTTTATTCTATTTTATTTTTTCTCAAAAATTCTGGCCACATGAGGGGCTGCAGAAACCAGCACAGCCTAGGAAATGAGGGCAGGACTTAGGGAAAAAAAAAAAAGAAAAGAAGAGATGGGGGAGGAAGAGGAGGATATAAAGGCAGTGCCAGCTGGATGCAAAATCAATGTGGCATTTCAGAATAACAAAAATATTTCTTTCCTGTTCCCTGGGCCTGGCATGTAACATTGACGCTGCTGCCACCTCATCCTTCAGTGCTAGCAGGCCGGGAAAGAACACTCCCATGTTTGGGGAGAAGGTGGGAATCTGCAAAGAAGTATTCCCCATATATTGCAATATGTTGCATGTCTGAGACTCACTTTGGGATAGACATCTTGCCTTAGCCGTCAGCGAGACGCTCCAAAGTGGAGTGTCCCTTCAATAAACTGGAGACACTTATAAGGGGGATGCTCCAGATATAGTAAGTGGAAAGGAAGAAGGGAGACCCTAGCAAATCTGGGGAAAACAGAGCTGCCGATGTGTTGCTGTAAAGGGAGAGGTGCTGAAAATCAAGCTGAGTCAGGCTTTGCGGAGACAGCACAGGACTGGATTGCTTTATCATCTTAAATAAAAAGAGAGGCTGGATATTACATGAAGATAAAATAACGCCATAATTCATGGCTAAATTACTGGGAATGACAGCAAGAAAACCAAGAAGAATTGAGACATGGAAATTCAGAGGACTATGTGAGCAAAATAATATGGTCAATACCCCTCAAGGGTAGACAAGATCATCTTTATCCCAGTATGTCTAAAGATTCAGTCACTATAGTACATGAAATTAGTCCAGCAGCAACTTCCTTTCTCTCTTTTTTTTTTTTCTTATAATCTTACCTAGTCATAGGTGCTGGGTTTTAAAACACGGGAATTGCCTTCCTTTCTGGTTGACTACTTTCACTTTTACATTAGGAAAGGCCTAGAACAAAACTCGAGGGACAAATAAAAACCATAATTATGTCCGGGGGAAAAAAAAATCCCGTGGAATATAGACTAGATTTAGCAGCTCAAGTCATCCTAGTCTGATTCTTTGTTTGATAGACACCTGATTTTCCATACAAGAGAGATGAAATAGATATAATCTAGTTGAGTGGAATAGAGGCAGTAGTGTAAGGATGAGACAGGTTTAGCTCAAGGGGAGAAACAGCTTTTATACTTGTAGGGAAGCATCAAGCTAGAGGGAACCTACAGGAGGGATTCTTTAAAGACCTATCTTGGGACTAATTTGTTAAATATTCAGCTGCAGTTTTGAGCAGAGGTCAGGAACAGAGGTCAGGAGCTCTACATTGTCCTGCAGAGAAGGACCAGGCCAGTTTTGAGGAAAAAATGTCTGAATGTGAGGGGTGGGTGGTGTGTGTGAGATGAAATAGGGTGCCACAGAATCGCTATGGGATGCACAAAGGAAAGTGGGTGCTATCTTCTAGGAAAGCTGTGCTTTGAAAGCCATCCAGGACAGAGGGAGATGAGTGTGGGTCTTGACGCAAGGTGACTCTGGACTCTGAATGTGAGAAGATGAAAAAAAAGCCATATAAAACAGCCACAACAGGCGTGAAAGGTAGCGTGGAGGAAGGACGTGCTATTAGCAGGATTCAGAGCGCTCCCGAGGCCTGACCTAGACAGTTCCAGTTATTCAAGAAAGATAAATTTTAATGAGATCAAGTGCCGATAAGGCTACGAGACTGGGCAGAGGGGAAAGAACAGCCCAACTCATAAAAAGTGAATGAAAGACTTTGGCTTGTTTTGCTTTGACAAACTAAAGATGGGAGGGGCTATGGGAGCTGTCTATCAAAATAATGCAGATAATCCCAAAGAAGGGACGAGAGCTGTTTGGATGGAGATGGTTGGCACAAAAGCAAGGGTGTATCATTAATAGTATAGGTTGGAAACCAGAGGACATTTCCAGCTTCATCACAGCAAGGCAAATACCCCAGTGGCTTGAAGACAATGTTTGCGGAGGGTGAGAAGGAGCTGTAAGAAAGGGGACAAGGCTTGAGATTATGTGAATTTAAGCCCCACTCTGCTAATCCCTTGAGGAGCCCACTGTGGATGCTGTTTGCTCTGTGCCGTTTCAATGTTTGTCTCATCTGCAGCAGAGAAGGAAGCAACAGACCCAGCCAGTGGGAATTTCAGCCGTAGGAGAGGCAGAGTGTTTCACCCAGGCTATTCTGCCTTTGGCCCCATCCTTTCACACTCCAGGCATCGCTGGGAATGAAAGCTAAATAACTGCTCGCCTGTTACGAAACCGGCCCCTCTACGAGGTGAGAGGCTCCCTTTTCTCCGCTCAAAACATCATGAACTTGAAAACTTGGCACTGCTCTTTTGAGTTCGATCTCATAATAACCTCCAACGTCCCATTGCACAAAAGCGCCGAGCCTGAACTTGCCTGAACTTGCCTGGGGGAGCTGGCCTCCGAAGGGCTGTCATTCCCTCAAAAGCTCTCCTCTTCTCTTCTCTGCAAGGACAGGATGTTGCTGAACCAGGGCATCCTCGCTCAGCCTCCTTTCCTCGTGATGAAAACCCTCTATAGCCACTCTGGAGGTCCTCCTGCAGCCCCGCTTTGGCCATACAATGACTGCCCAACTAATCCTCGCTCTTTTCTATGAGTGATTTATGGCGGCTTCGAGGACATTGAGGCTCGGCACATTCTCTCTTTTCCAAATGCTGGTGCAATGAGAAAGGTACTTTTCCTGCCAGTGGGAACCTGAAAGACCTGATGGGCTTTTCTGGCAGGACTCATTGCCAGGGAAAGGGCCGCCAAGCCGCCCGCGGAGCAAGAGGAAGCACAAACGAGTGTTTGCTTTGCCTTCCATTGGGAACCACGGAAAAAAATATTTTGACTTGATTTTACAGTTCGGTTTCTTGTTAGCACAGTCTGAGCACTCAGCCAGCGATCAGAAACGCCCCTGCTTAATTTGCAGCATCCTCACGGTTCCCATTGAGTTATTATTGACATCGGAACCACAACAAAAAACAACAACTGCATTGAAGAGCGAGTGAAATACCTCTTTCCTTGTCAAAAATTTCCTGCAGTATCCATTCCTTTTTTAAAGAGAGAATTGTCTCATGTCGTCATGAAAGTATTTATTCTGTTTGCTCTAGGTATCTAAATTAAATGACTAACTTAAGCATGTAATCTCCCTAGGCTGTCTATAAAAACCAATGGAGAGGGTAGGGCTCCTCCAGCGAGCAGTTCAAAGGCTCCTGCTTAAGTGAACAGTGTTTTATTGCTGTGCTGTGCAACGTGACAGGTGTTTAGGGCCAGATTTTAGTTTTACCTCCTTGCATGTTCTTATTCCCTGGGATGATGTGAAAAGTGCAACAAACACTGCTGAACGTCTTCGTCTCTGGCTGTCTTCCTCTATTTCACCGTGCAGGCCACAAAATGACTATAGCAAAAGGAAATGACAGAGGTGACTTAATTTCTCCGCTCCTGGCAATCCTTTCCCCCGGTATAAAAGCACATATGCTGACTCTGAAGCCTAGAAATGGCATCTACGCAGGAGTGAAGGTGGTCTCTGGAAACCCATCCCTTATATTTGGAGATAGGATGTATATATTGGACTCCTATGGACCTGATCCAAATCCCGTAGAAGCTGGGAAGCTCATACTTTAGGAACTGTCACACTGAATTATTCCCAATATAATAATAAGTTATTCATCTATTGCCTTCTTTGCGGTGGGGCCACCAACAGAGCCTTGTGCTGAAAGCTGGGGGGAGTTTGCAGCAGGCAGGCTGCGACGTTTGATCACATCCTGTTCCTCTGCAGACAGAAACTGGCTTGAGCTATGTCTGTCACGTGAATGTTGGCTTCCCTTTATACAGTATCTTAGAATTAGCTATTGAAAATAAGGTTTTCCTGCTTCCTGCAGCGGCGATACGCTGTAGTTGCAGTGCATCTCTTCTTCAGAGAGGCAGTGTTTTTGTAAGCAAAACAGGGGAAAAGATTTAGAGGAAATTGCTGTGAGTATTCAGCTATCAGGCGCTCCCTGTCAACCTGGAGAGATTTACTGAGCCGGTTCCCTGGGGATCTGGCCTGAGTTCAGCACTATTCTCTATTTCCATTAATAACTTGGATGAAGCAGTGGAGAGCACCTTTATTGGAGTTTCAGCTAACAGCAAGAGCATCGGCGAGGAGAGGGGCAGAGCTCAGAGACCTCAATAGTTTGAGGAATAGCCTGGAAAAGAAAGCAGGATGCAATTTAGTGAAGTGTAAAACAGCACTGATGTGGGGAAAGTCAGATGGCCAGGTCCAGGATGGGACAGCCCGGGTGGGTGTCAGCTCTATAAAGGCATATCTGTGGTGTTACACCTCAGGAGAGGCATGGAAACCATCCCTAGGAGCATGACATTGCAGAGAAGCCTGCAGAACTGTATCCATGAGGAAAGAGCAAGAGCATTTGGCTTTAGCCGGGGGGAGGGAAGGCTGAAAGGAGACACGATAGCAATCTTCAAGTGTGCTTAGTCTGCCAGAAAGAGGAAGGTGATGAACTATTCTGTGTCCAGAAATTATCCTCTGTGGTTTAACCACAATTTTCTGTGGTTAAGAAAAAAAAAGAGAGAGAGAGAGAGAGAGAAAGAGGCAGAAGGAATTGAGATGATAGATAAGTTGACTTTACTGCTTTACTTATGAAGTGCCTTGGGGCACCGAGCACATGATCAAACATGGTCGCGTTACTGCAGCTTAATGAGTTATTGTCTGTTGGCTGAACCATACTAATTAACCATGTGCGTGCCCTCAGCCTGCCTCCCTTGCCAGATGAAACAAGCTCACTTAAATACTTGTGTTTTACTTCACAGATGTGCAAAACTTGCCCAAGATCCGTGATTACAGCTCAGGCAATGACGGGAGGTAACTCCTAGGGTCTGGAGACTTTATTGCTTGTGGTCCGTTCTGTGTCCTTAGTGTTCAGCACTGATGATGATGCTCTTATAGCTGGGTATAAGAAAAGATGGGTGATAAGAAAGCAGGAGTAGAAAAAAAAAAAAGGCCTAAATATGTACAGCACGTTAGTCGCATAGGCTTGTGTCAATGGGGAAGTTGGGAAACTTCCAACTTTCCAATGGGAAAATATATTTTATATATTGGAAATGTAGCAATGCTAAGCTTTATAAAAGATTTCACTGCTCTTTGGGAAGGCTTGCAGTAGGGTAATTTCAAAACTGCATCATTTAGGATGCTACAGGATGCTGCCCCATCTCATGCAGTTCTCTCACAGCAGTGTACTTCCGTGTGTCTCTCCTAGTTTCTTAGAGTTTTCCAGCAATTTATTCTGTTTGAGTCATATCCTCATGCTCCTCTCCAATTATTGCTCTCAGTCATCTGCAGTGGCTGTTGTGGTTTCTTCGTTCCTTGAACCTTCTTCCCCCTTTCACTGTGATGAATAGTAGCTGTTAGAACGGAGTATTTCTAGTAGGGGTAAATATGGGGTAGACACAGCTCCAGGTTTCTTCCAACGTGCTTTTTTATTATTTTTTTCATCTGTGGTTGGTTTTCCACGGTTATCACTGGTTTCAAATTATACTGCTAAGGATGAACATAAGGATTTCACAATATTCAGGGAAGCTTTTCGTTTTCAGCATTATTTATATTGTGAATGCTGTATGCCGTTGTCCCTTTAGAAGCAACTTATTTCTCTGCTTCAATACACATTATCTGGGAGGGAGCAGATTTGGTAGATTTGCTTAGCAAATGAGAAGAGAATTCCTTAAGAAGTCCTATGTAAAATAGGCAGAGCCTTCTAGGTTGTCAGAAATGGGAAATATCAGTACTCGTTTGTAAGAAGAATGAGAGTTTTGTCACCATTTCATAGAAGCACATAAAATAGCCTGGAAAGAACCTCAAGAATTTAGTGTGTATGTTCTTCTTCTTGGCAAAAATATCACTGTCCCTCCTGCCTGGTGTTTGCCTGACCTGTTGCCCCACAGTGGTGCAGGTTCCATGGTCTTGTTGGAGCCTTCCCAACGCTTTCCTATCTCTAACAATCCCATCTGATCCAAAATATGCAGCTTCTGACAAGATGCATGCAGTTCAGCCTGAACCAGCCCAACTGCATTCATTTGCTGCTGGGAACCTTTCAGTCTTTTGCAGGAAAGAGAAATGCTAGAAAACTACGTAGAGATGGCTTGATAATGTAAATATTTTGTAACTTGATTTACTCTAACCTTGGTTGTTTGCTCTTCAGGACATAGGTTTCTGCACTGTGAGAGAACGCACAACGTGCCAGGAGCTATTAGTGATGTGCATACTGCATTTCTTGAGTACCTGCAGTATGGAAACAAGTCTCCAGTCATCTTGTAGACCATTCAGTCACTAGTTACATAGCTGTGCCCTGTGTCTGTGGAAGGAGTATTCAATGGCAGGCCTCCTCATCTCCCCAGGTGTATACTCTAAAATGAGGATGTGTGATTTAGTTCAAGCTGAAAACCCCAGTCTGGGGCTGAGGAATCTCTGTCTCCTCCAACAAGAAAATACTTGGCATCTGTATGAAGTTGATATCCAGATGTGGATCTGCAGTGAGGGAAAGTCTGTGGCTGTGCAGAGCTGGGGTTTGTCCTGGGCTTATCTCTGCTTCGACTTCTATAGAAGTTTTATCTTTAAACAGTGCTCTCTGCAGAGCAATATCAGCATTCCCAATACCCTTCCAGTATTACCAAGGAAATATCAGGCAATAACTACTCCATGGAGATCAATGAAACAGTCCATACAAGAGGAACTTGAGAGCCACTGAGCAGGCTGTATTTCCAGCTATGCAAGAACAACTGCACATCTGCAAGTAACTGAAAACGGTGATGACAGTACAAAACTCTGGTGTCTTTCAGCAAATACTTCTTGTCAGTTCCATAGTACAGAAACCTAGATTAAAAGAATAAGAGTGTCTCCTGTGCATACAGGAAGAACTGTATCCAGCTTGAAGTCGAGGGTGTGCTCTATAATTTGATTGGACTTGGAGATCCTCTTAAAATACTTTATTTAAAGTCCATTTTTTATGCAATGAGGAGTTCACTTCTGGGTTTACTTCCCATAGTAGGTTATGGACACAGATAGCATCAGCTACGTCAAGAAGTGGGTAGACAACTCCACGAGCAGCAAGCCGTGGGCACTAGGTGAAAATGGCTAGTCGGGGTTACCGGGATAAAGGAATCTAGATCTGGATCAACATTAAGACTACTTTGATCTACTAACATCACGGTCCAATGACTTGTGGAGAAAGACTGGTGACAACAAAACCAAGCCTGGGGACACCTGCCTATTCTTCAAAACATGCTGGGGTTTGTATCTGTATTCCTCATGAGCTGTTCAAGAAGAGGAGACAAAAGGCAAATCCTCCAACATGCAGCTCGTCTATTTTTTGTTTTCACTACACTTCACAAGGACTGGGAATGTGATGCATTTGCCAGCGCTCATGGCATTAAATAATTCACAGTGGTGTCACAAACAACATTGTTTTAGGTCTGTGAGAGATTTACGGACAAAAGTCAAAGACCCTTGAAATCCATATCACCAATTCTGCTGCTCAAGCTGAAGGCAAATCTCCAACAGCTGTCAGAGGCTGTGTTTTTTTATACCCCCTCTAGCCAGGAGGAGGCAAGACCATCATAATTAGCTGCTAATTGACAAGCCTGCATTTGAAAAGCACAATTTCAGAGAACAAAGAGTCACAGAGGCCCATTTCCAGGGCTAATTGGAATTAATTCACAGCTATAAGTAGAAGGGTTCCCACAGTCCTGAGACTCTCTCTTGCCGCCTCCTAAAACCCTAGTCTAAACATAAGCATGCCAATCAGGGAAGGCTCAGGGAGACTTGTACTGCTCTTGTGCAATACGGAAATAGCACTGCTTGTTAAAGAAGAGTCTGATTTTCATTTCTTTGCAACGTTGGGCTGCATCTCCTTCCTGCTGCCTCCAATAGGTTCAATCAGGTCTGAAGCCTTCCCTGTGTCTGGGGGGGCGCGCGGGGTTCTTGCACGTGGGGACTTCAGTGCCACTGTGCTGGGCTTGTGGCCAGTGCTGGAACATCTGTGCTATCAGACCTTTCCCCCTTGGGAAACTGCAGTAGCAAATAAAGTGGCAACCTCATCATATTTTTACTACTTCTGGAACAGAGTCTTTGGAGAAAACACATCTACAAGAAACAGGCCACATTGTCTTTTACGCCCAAAGGCCTGTTGAGGATGACCCAGGCAGGAGTAATGCCAGGCACCTCTGTGGGCTGCTGGAGACCATCTGCTTTTCTTCCAACAAGTCCCCAACAGCTGTTGTGCTGCCTGAATTGGGACTCCACCACAGTCCCCAGCAGGCCTTCGGATGGTGAGAGGACAGACAGGCTGCTTCCTGCCTTAATGCCTTCTTCAAGAGTTTATTGTGTTCTTTATAGCCTGAAGTTAAGCCAGAAATAGAAAAAGTTTCTGTTCAGTAAAGCTCTTAGTAACAGGCCAACCTAAAATGTAAGTATCTTATTGAAGATCACCACATCTAACTTATTTGTGTTTATGCTTACTTGTCCCAACACCTCCCATTGCAAGCGGCCAAAGCCAAGTGCAGTCCAGCAAGCAAAGGAACAAGACTATACCCTTATCAGAGCAAATATCTTCAAAACACTCCCAGTTTTGGATGTCCAATGTAAGATGCTTTTAATATAAGCTTAATTTTTTAGACAGTGTTCACTACCTGTCTTTAGAAGACCTGTAATTACTTCAAGTTTCTTTAAGCAAGATGATAATTGATCAGGAAAAATGCAGGGTAGCACATTCTTATTAGTGAGATCTTGTTATAGAGTAGGAGGAGGTCCACTGACCTCTGCTGTACTGATCTTACTGTGTAATGACATCTAACAAACCTTAGGAACCTCACAGTTTTATTGCAAAAGTTCTAAAACTGGTGTTCCTGCAGTAGACAATTGCTTAATTTATGGGAAAGATGAGTCTACATCAAGAGTATCTGTGAGATACCTCATTCATGGTTCCAAATATAGAAGAATTTCTATGTCTTTAGCTACCCACAACTGAAGATACGGTGTTACTTCTGTGACTGTTCTGTGTTTTGTGTGTATGTGAACGTCTCACTATTGAAATCAAGTGACTCTGAACTCCTTGAACACCTTTTGATTTCCTACTGGAAAAGACTAATTTTTTGGGGAAAGAAAAAGATTTTACAAAAGATTTTCTGCATGCAGAGACTCATCTAAGTTATCAAGCTGCAAGAGGAATCTTTGTGGATATTTTTCTTACATGGCTTAGGCCCTTTCATGTCCCCCTTTCTGTGCAGTGTATCTTCTATGTTATTACACAATTCCCACATGCTCAGTTTGGTGAATGATGTTATATTCTGTTGTCCTAAATGAGCTCAGCCTCCCTTGTGTTGGCTTCATAGCTCACTGCTGAGAGGGAATCCAGCCACCAAAATCTGCTTGTGTTTTAAGGCTTCATCTGGAATGAAACCCATAAGCCCTCTGCTCCATTTCCCCTGATTCAAGGGCGCTTATGCTTTGACCCAAGAGTCAGGACTTCACATTTTCTTCCAACTCAGAGGACTAGACCTGGATCCTCAAACTTCCTCATTACTTTGGGTTACGTGTAACCAGGATCCCAATAAAGTTATAGATAACTTGATTCTTCAGGTGCTACATGCAAAGCAAACACTAGCCAGTCAGAGAGATGTTGTGTACAGGGTTGTCAAACGCAGCATCTCTATTTAAGAGAGAAACTACCACCCAACGAAGCCTCATACTTCACACTCCCCTTTGCGCAGCCATGTCACCTGCCCTGCTACCCTATGCTGCTGCTGGCTCACTCATCACTTCTGACCTCGCTCGTGCTGCTGCAAATCCAGGTTTCCTCGCTAGTGGAGCTTCTCCTCACTTCCTGGAAATATATCCGCTGCCAAACATCTGGATTCCCTCTGCTGTCCTTGGTAATGTGACAATGCTGCAGCCCTTTGCAGGCAAACCTAGAAGAGATGGCTTGCCAGGGTACCAGGTAATCTACTATTTCTTCCCCTTCAAACATTAAAATCCTGTTGTATTTCCCACAGTCCTTCCTTCAGCTGCTGCTTGAAAGACTGAGAAGTGGTCGCTGTGGGACGGGCAGTTTTCTGCTCGGTCTACTGAGTCATGTCTGCCTGTTTTGCTGCTGTCTGCAGTGGACCACATTTCCTACATTAGCTCAGAATAGCAGATCAAGGTTTAGAGAAGTCTAGTTTTAAAGATTTTAAAGCTATTATTTAACTTCTCTCTGACCTAGTCTTTAGCAGAACGTATGACTAGGAAACCAACTGCTTGTTCGATACTGCTTTTCTCCTGACCCTGAATCTCTTCCTCTGCTAAGCATGGAGCTTGGCATCAAATGAAAATTCTTTCTGTGGTTTGTAAAACCTTATTTAATACCTTTTTTCTTTTTCCTTTTCCTTTTCTTTTTCTTTCTTTTTCTTTTTCTTTTTCTTTTTCTTTTTCTTTTTCTTTTTCTTTTTCTTTTTCTTTTTCTTTTTCTTTTTCTTTTTCTTTTTCTTTTTCTNTCTTTTTCTTTTTCTTTTTCTTTTTCTTTTTCTTTTTCTTTTTCTTTTTCTTTTTCTTTTTCTTTTTCTTTTTCTTTTTCTTTTTCTTTTTCTTTCATTTTATGCACAAATGAATTGGCTGATTGGGATTAGAAGTGGAACCGGAGATACCAAAATATCATTATGATGGTGCTGGGACTACTCCGTACCTAAGTGATACCATATGTTGGCCTGGTTCAATGGGTGTTTACTATATTGGCTCAGTAGGGATCTGGAAAAAAATGTCAGGGATGAAAAGAATAGCCAAGGAGAGTCATCTCTGAGCAATTGCTAAAGGAGCTGTTAAGGGGCAGTGCCAGAACCATTAGCTTTGGTTACTGTTTCCAAACTAGGCAACTTACAAAATTGGCTATGACCATAAAGGAAGAAGCCTATTCCAAAATACACTTAGGAGATGTCTGTGCCTCGTGTTACTCAGTCTGTAGGCAGTGATGATCATCAACAGGAGCTCAGTCAGGACACTGAATACAACTTGGGTATAAGTTGTGGGATGGGAAACGGGGTCTTGAATCAGGATAGAAGTTTGGAAAAGCCTCCAGATTTAGGGTATAACACCCAACTGTCATTGTAAGACGTGCCTATATATTTCAATGCTTACATGGTCTGTCTTTCTGTAGGACAGTCAGACTCACTGTGCCTCATCTGGGAATAACAGGAGGCTGTGAGAGGGTTCTCCTTGCCAGCTTTGTTCACTGTGAAGGGACATAAATCCAGTGAAGGCCTGCACATATATATAGGCATTATATGGCTCTGTATGTCATGCACTTACAGACCACGGCCGATACTTTGTTTACGGTTTCTAAATGCTGCAGTTGCATTTTGTAACTTTAGATAGATTTTAGCATTGTTCCCTAAGCATTTCTTTTTTACTCCCATTACGATATTCAGAATGTCCTTCTAAAATCTGAAAAATATTAGATCCAATCCTGCAGATGCCACCTAACCAACATTCAAATAAAACAAAGATTCGGTGAACAGGAAGCTCAAGAGTTGTGGGGAGGCTTAGGGATTAGTGAAAGATGATTCCATCATTATTTTCCTAATTGATAAAAGATGGACCACTATTATTTTGAATAAGGCTGTTACCACATAAGCCTCAAGCAACTCAACAGAAAATTTAAGGTCATCAAGAAGACCTGCTTCTGGATGTTGAAAATGCTCCTGTGATGGTCCTCTACCCTGAATACTTAATATGGAGCAAAGTGAGCAAGGAAGAATCAATCTCTGCTTCCTCTCTTTAGGTTTAATTGAAAAAATATGAAACTACCTCATCTTCCCCCTTACATTGTCTCCCTGAAATGACCAAGTAAAGTCAGCTAAGAAAAAAAAAATATGTAAGCCTAAGATAGGCAATCTAATCAGAAAGTGTCACCCTGAACACATAAACAAATATGAGGACCTTAAAACAGGGTATGAACAACTTGAACAAAGAAAGCTCTATGATTTCTGCTTATAAATACTGCCTTTCTCCAACCTGCAAGATCATCCAGCTGTACCTGTGCTACTCATAGGATGGACCAGAGGCTTTGGTCCGTCAGACATCAGTTTTCAACAACCACAAGCCCAGAAGTTTTTAGGACTACTGTGTAGCTGCAATGTTATTGTAAGAACATCAAGAATGCAGCAGTAAACCAACTTCTTGTAGTACAGAGTTCAGTTCCTGGCTCTCCACTTGCAGCACAGGGTTCGCTCAGTGAAGACAGGACAGTCTAGATAGGACAGGATAGGATAGACAGGACAGTCACAGATAGTGAGCTTTTCTCCATTTAATGAAAGCCCATAGGAGCAGAACCACCACTATCTGGTCACAAGAGACCCTCTTGAGCTCCATCTTTTCTATGCCTGAACTCCTTCCCAGCCCCAGTGTGGCCCAGCATCGCTTCGGCCTCTTCAGTCACCCCAGCTCAGAAGAGCCAGACAAAAGTTACACATCGAGGTGACACCACAGCAGCTTGCCATCTGAAGCTTGTTCATCACCTGAACTTGACATCAGGCAGATTAGCGTTTGTAATAGCAAAACCAGGCAAGTAAATGGGGTTGGATTACAAAGAACTCAAGATAGCTTTACAGTGTGTACACAGAAATGTACCTCTGTATTTACCCTGAACATCAGCGCTTCTGTTGAATATCACTGCATATTTAAACAGAATTTAAAAGAAAACATGTGCAAGGGAGCGACATAGCATATGTAATGTGTGAGCCTCATTCTAATGTAGAGGTCGCGTTCTAGAGGACAAAAAGAAGGTGCCTGGCAACTCAAAACACTTATCTGTAGATTCAAAGAGGATTTAAAAATAGGATTTAGAAGCAGCTCATCTCTGCTGGGTGTCTGAGCGGAGCTTAGCACAGACGTTACTAACTCAGCTTTCAGGAGCTCCTGTGACAAAGCAACTGCTAACCCATGAAGCCACTCAAGGGAATGTGGTGTGACCGTGTGCACAACAAAATAGATGTGGTCCCATACAAGCTCTGATCAAATGCGGTCACACCAGCTTTGGGAGGTCTGTGCAAGGCGAGGATCATCCCAGCTCTTTGAAGATGAAGAGATGGCTGTCGGTTTTGGAGCTGTTGCAGTGTCTGTCTAGTTGGTGGGCATTACCACCAAGTCGGGGAGAAAGAGAAGCTGTCCCCTTTGTGAAACTGGAGCAATCAAGGCCTAGGGCCACCAAAAGGGCTTAGACATTTGCACATTATTACTGAACCCCTATGTGCTGCTTGTGCAGAGCAGAGAGTTAGACATTGAGCAAGCTTCCATGCAGTACATCTCGTGTCCTTCCCAGCTCCACCACATCAATGTCTATATCTTGCCATGACTGATCTGGATGTCTGTCTCCAGAGCACTCCGAATCACAAGATTTTCTACTCATTCTGTTGAAGAGACAGGGCTACAAGGATGATCAGGGGCCTGGAACATCTGCCCTGTGAGAAAAGGCTGAGAGAGCTGGGCCTGCTCAGCCTGGGGAAGAGAAGGCTGAGGGGGGATCTGATTGGTGTATATAAATATTTCAAGGGAGAGAGTGAGGATGATGGGACTGGCTTCTTTTCAGTAGCGGCCACCGATAAGACTAGAGAAAACGGCCACAAACTGAAGCATAAAAAGTTCCACAGGAACTTAAGGAAAAAAATGTTAACAGTGAGGGTGACAGAGCCCTGGAACAGGCTGCCCGGAGAGGTTGTTGAATCTCCTTCTCTGGAGATCTTCCAAACCCACTTGCATGCAGCCAACATGCTCTAGGTGATCGTGTGTGTGCAGGGGAGGTTGGACTAGATGATCTCTAAAGGTCCCTTCCAACCTTAAGGATTCTATGGTTCTATGAATCTGTAAGAGATTCCTAGTGCTTCACCAAGGGGAGCTTTACCGAGCATGAACTCAAAGCTGAAGGGCAGGAATGACCCCCAGAGATCCAACAAGGGAGTGTTTGTAGGAGATGTGTGAAATGGACAACGCTCATGTGAGCATAGTGGAAAATCAGAGGTCTCAGGGAAGTACGATAAGTGCTGGGGGGCTTAATATTCACACACTTTCTCTTTGACCAGGGTTTGTCAGGTGGAGCTGCTTCAACAAAAACAATTAGAAGCATCATCCTAGGTACTTTGTAGCCTGAGAGCAATCATCTCACCTTTCAGGTCCCTCTGGATAGGTTTACATGGGAATTGCATCGGGAATGGTTGCTGCAACTATAACTCCTGGGCTGACCGCAGTAGGGAGCATTGTCACCCCTTCATACAGCGTATTAGTTGCTGAGGGTGTCTTTGAAAGGATGCTGTCAGTGGATCCAGGCCAGAAAACGCCACATGTGTCAACTGTGGGTAGCTTTTGCCCACAGGCAGTGGGTAAGCGGGATATCAGTGAGGGTTTTGAGTAACCAGAATTGGGATTTTGGCACCTCTGATGGCATCTAGAGGGACATTAGTCACCTAATGCATTTCATGTGTGTCATCTGGGATATGCTGCTCTGTAGAAGGGCTACACTTTTGTTTCCATTTAAGAAGACCCTTTGTGGTTCAATACTAAATGAGCATAGGGAAGACATGTTCGTGGTTAGAGATTCCTCACCTACTGAATTTAGAGAAACCACAGGAGTGTTTGACCATGCTTGTGCCCTGGGCCAAACTCTGCCAAAACTTTGCTGTTTATACCATTGTATGGTCCTAAGACCATGTCACACCCAGCTTAAAGTGTGATAGGAAGATTCAGATCCATGCATGCCAGATGAAAAACGGCTGGCTTTGCACATGAATCACTCTCATCTTCTCCCTCAAAAAAAGAAAAAAAGAAAAAAAAAAAAAGGAGAAATGTGTAAACAAACCATCCCAAACCAAAGGCCGTGGTTTTCATTGCATTCTGCTAGCTAGGCCCTCCCTGCATGTCCGTGAGGTTAGAAAAAGAGGTTCTCTGTTTCTAGTTATTTTGCAGCCACTGCCAAGCCTATATGAGAAGTGAAGAGTGATGGGCTGGGAAAATCTGACTCCCACTGCTACAAGGTCCTACAAGAAAAAGAGAGCTACCAGATACAGATGCCTTGAGTGGCAGCGATGTTGATCTAATAATACTCCACAAAAAAATCCAAGGAGAGGCTTTGATATGATCCAAGCATCCAGCATTAATAAGTGAATAAAATAAGGAAGCAGAGATACAGACCTTGAAATCAGGAAACATTTATTACAAGTGGAATTTATAATTTCTAAGAGTGCCCCAGGAGAAGAGCAAAGGCAGGATGACTTCAGTAAGTTAGCACTGGACAAGGCAAAGCTCTAGTGGATGAAAAAGAGTCAGTCATCCTGCTCAGGGATGAGGTGAATTATTGGCCTTGCATCATGTGTCTTTTCCATCCCTGACTTCTGTGACACCAAAAAAAAAAAAAAAAAAAAAAAAAGCCTAATTCCTGGATTACAGGAAGAATACACTTTAACAAAAAGAAGTGCATTGCCTTTCTACTCGTTCTCCACTGGCATTTAGTACTGGGAGAGTGGTTGCTCTGAATGGCCAGAATTATGCTTCTGGCTGTGTCTAGCAAACACTATGTGAGCTGAGAGGAAAAATATATGTAATCTCTTGTGAGACTGTTTTCTACGTGTTCAGCTTTAAGCCAGGTGCCAAACAGAGGTACTGATGGATGCTGAAGACATTCTTGCCTAACAGCACATCTGAGAGGTTATTTCTTCCTGTGTCTGTGTAAGAATGGGTTACTCCCAAGCCCAGTGCAGCAATTAGGATATTAATAGTCCTATTAGTCTGTGCCATCTACTTTGCTTTAAAATTCATGGTGCAGTTAGCAGAGATTTGTTCATAACAGGAAAAATACAGAGATGCAGGAAGACTGAGTCAGAGTAGAGCTTTAAAATGCATCGAGCAGCCATTTAATTAAAGAAGGGAGCTCTAATATTGTGTTCCAAATGATTACTTATTTATACACTCCTCAGATGGGGCTATTTTTAAATCAGACTTTGAAGAGAAGATAATTTGTATTTTTATATGCGGACACTTTTAAAGTTAAATGAGCTGCCAATACAGCCCTGCCCAAGATGTGCAGGAAAAGAAAAACCTCTATATTAGTCCTGGTTCCTCACAGCACCGTGTGCAGTAGAGGTCAAAAGAGCCATGGTGGTCACGCTGCTTCACTTCCAGTGTCCATCCTACCAAAGTGCTGGATGAAATCCACATGCCCAGCGTGTGGTGGAAGACATGGACCAGGAATTGAAAGGCACAACTGCAAATCTTGATGCAAGTCTTAAGACTTAGGATTACTGGGCCATGGGCTTGGAGATGTTTGGAGGCAGATGTCCATGGGTCTGGCAAGGTGAATGGAAAGACACACAGGGCTTTCAAGGAGCTTACATGACTCCTGCTGTGAAACAAGAGCTTTGAACTTCTAAATTTGGTATTTTTATGTAGTTAGGTGCAGGCACCACTCTTTTGTTGATCATATATTTGCTCTGAAAGCGCTGGAAAAAAAAGTAAAGGCAAACTGCTCCCAAATAATGGTTCACTGTTTACTCCCCTGATACTTGCTAAATGCATCAGTGCAGGGCCAGAACCCAGGAGTTAGCATGGCACCATTTTATATTCATTTTGCACTGCTCTATATCTATGTAAGTTGCAAGAAAATAAAATTTTGGCTACAATAAAAGTTCAAGAGACTTCAGCTTTTCTTAGGAATGGAGCTGAGAGAGGCCTGTGTGGGAAGGGATAAATGTTTTCTGAATTCCCAAATAAATCTTAGTCCAGCTTGAGAGATTCAAAGGCCAATGTCTTCTCCCAGTCCCTTCCCTAACAAAAGACTAGATCCAAGTGCACAGAAGTCAAAGAAAAAGACTGTCATTGACATCAAAGGACTTTGAATCCACCCCTGTGAAGGACAGTCAAAGCCAGAAACCCAGGAGAAATAATAACATGTGATGTACGTGACCAACTGCCACTAACCAGTGACTCTGATTCCAGGCATTAAATGCTGTAAACAGTGAAATTGCAAACAATTCATGACGTTGTGCCAACTAAATTCAAAGAAAAAAAAAATAAGGAAACTGCAATGTGTTTGCGGGTATTCTGTGAACAGAAAAAATGTTATATTTGTGGAATAAATTACTCTACTAGAAGTCTTCTCTCAGCTCTGAGTTGCATGTTGGTTAAGTCAGCTAATCAAATTACATCTTCTTCTTTTCCATTGCCAAGGGAGCTGATGAGTACAAAGACAGGGATGAAACAAGTTTGGCTTCGCTTTAAAAAGAAGACTTGCCAATTACATCTAGTTTCAATAGGTCTTGTCTTTTGGATGATCATTTTTTTACTGCTATCTAAATGCTTTCATTTATTCTCGTATGAATGCTGACAAGATTTGGTCTGGTGTTTATCCATATCAGACACTGCAAAGCCCATCCAGCCTCTTATCTCCTTCTGATTAGATTACGGCAAAGGCCTGCTGAGGGGTTTGCCGGGCTGCTGCTTCTTCCAAGGAATTCCTGCACTGTGAGAGCATCTCGCGCAGGAGGAAATCATAGAATCATGGAATGCTTAAGGTTGGAAGGGACCTCTAGAGATCATCTAGTCCAACCCCCTGCTCCAGCAGGGACACCCAGAGCACGGGGCAAAGGGCGGCATCCAGGCGGGTTTGGAAGATCTCCAGAGAAGGAGACTCCACAGCCTCCCTGGGCAGCCTGTGCCAGGGCTCTGTCACCCTCACAGGGAAGAAGTTCCTCCTCACATGGAGACGGAACTTCCTGTGTTTCAGCTTATGGCCATTACCCCTTGTCCTGACCACCACTGAGAAGAGCTTGTCCCCTTCTTCCCTGCATTCTCCCTTCCTGAACTTAGACATGTTAATCAGATCCCCTCTCAACCTTCTCTTCTCCAGAGAAAACAGACCCAGCTCACTCAGTCTCTCCTCATACGAGAGATGTTCCAGTCCCTTAATCATCTTTGTAGCTCTCTGCTGGACCCTCTCTAGGACCTCCACGTCCCTCTTATACTGGGGAGCCCAGAACTGCCCCCAATACTCCAGGTGTGGCCTCACCAGAGCTGAGCAGAGGGGCAGGATCCCCTCCCTTGACCTGCTAATCGCCTCCCTTGACCACGGGAACTCGAATCCAGATCATTTAGAAAATGGAGCACATCTCTAAGGTTGTGAGCAGGAGCTGCATGCAGGCAGCACAGTGAAGGAATTAGGGTCCAGCTCAAACCTTCTACTCACATTTGGTCTTCTCCAGACTTCCATGTCAGGCTGCTTGGAGCTTACAGAGCTTGGTCCATGCCTCATTTACAGGTCATGTCAGCAAATCAAATGCACCTGTTTAACTCTTCCCTTGTAAGTACTTGCTTACAAGGAGCGGAGTGAAAGTGCAATTGCTTAACATGCTGGTTCTTCTTACAGGTGGGTGGTTTGGCACAAGTGCTGTCAGACTCCAACAAATTCTTGGCCTCAACGAGCAAGCGGCGCTTTCTATCTAAGCCTCACAAAGTGCTTTACAAACCTGAACAGACACAGCCTCATAAAGACCATTTCATGCCAGGAAACTATAATGCACTAGATGACTTTTTCAAGGTCACACACAGAACTAGTGCCGAGGAGATAGTTGCCTGCCTGGATCCCTAAAGACAACACATCTCCTCCCGTCCCCAGCAAGTCCCTGTCATTGAGCATCAATCTTTGGCTCCCTTTTGCCTTTCAGCTGTACAACAGACTGCTTTAGCTCTCTGCACGGTTCAAAATCCCCTCTGATATGGCTCTCTTGCCACCAGTTTTATTTATAACTGCTCCTACTTTAGACAGGACTGGCTTTTTTTTCAGTGTGCTCAGCCTATGGTTTTGCTTTAAGTGTTCTGAGGATCTTTGGTGTGACAGATGCTGCTCAAAATTAATTGTTCGCCTTTGCAATTACATTCTTGCCTTTCAGATGCATAGACCCTTCGGAGGCTTAGTCACCAGTTATTCCATCACAGCTGCCACCTTCTCTCTGCTTTCAGAGAGCACCACGTTTTATTCCCTCGTACAGCCAGACCTTCTTCATGCTTTGCTCCCTCTATCATAAACTATTTTCTGATTGCCAAGGCTTGCACATCCACACCTCCCCCTTTTGTCTGGCATAGGCAAATATCTTACGAGTGTTGCACTGAGGCTCGTTGAAGTCCATAACCGTTGTATAAAGGCTCATATCTATTTGTACAAAGTTTTTTTGTTTTGTTTTGTTTTGAAGTTACCATGTCAAATGTGCCTAACATGTAGTGCTGGCTCACTGCAGTGACATATGGTTTGGGTTCCTGCATGTTTTGCCCTGCATCTGCCGATCTCCTACAGCAAATGTGCCTGCAGGGGCCTTTAGAAGTGGTTCTCTCTGCCTCGCTGTGCAACGCTGGGAGATTTCACATTTCCATAAGCACCTTCCCAGCTCTCTTGGGATGCCACAGAGCAATGGGAGGAGAGTGGGTCAATGCGAGCTGTGATCTGCTCAAGGGCCTTTCTGTATGAAGCTGAAATCTTGCAGCAAACCTGTGGCCAGAGACCTTGGCTTGACAATGCTGCAGGAGCAGATTTATTGGTGGGGTTAAGCAGGCCTGACCATTCCTCTCCATTAACACATAAGGCATGTGCTGCATGTCACAAGGTGAAGTTCTGCAGCTACTACTTTTACAGTTGTATCCACCTTTGGCATCTGGCTCCTGCATTTACTGAAAAAAAATCATGCTTCAATTCAGGTGTTATTTTAAATTCTTAGATTTAGTCTGACTGAGTATGGTGAAAAAAACGGATGGAAAAAAATGCACAATGATTCAAAATATCTCTAAATACGACACAGGTTGGGTCAGTCCGCCCTTGAAGGACTGTCCTGAAATTTATGACCTCCAACTTCACAACTAATGCATTGTATGATGTGTTCTCAACTTCCCTGTTCTCAGGCTCCTAAGCTTCTAGTACAGCAAAAAAGCCTTTTGGTCCTGAGCTGACAACCAGAATCTGTTCCCAGCTCCTGGGAAGTAGCCAAGGACTTATTCTGCAAAGGGCACCCCATATCAGACTTGGCCGTCTCTGAGTCTTGGCTCTGCACTACTCTGGGGTTTGTGCTATGAGCAGAGGAGAAGTTTGTGTAGTATTTACATAATTATAGAGCTTTGGATCAGATCTAACAAGGTAAAGAACCATGTACATAAGAATGGTAGAAATTAGTGGTTTTGCTGCCTTTTTTTTTTTTTTTTTTTCCTTTTTGCTTACTTTCCTTTTTGCTTCCTTTTTATTCAGGAGATATTCGACTTGGGTCCTGAGATGGTGCATATGTTTGAGAGCGCCTTGGTGAAGCCTCTCTTGGCTTCTGTGTTTGTCTTGCAGCACAATAGGATGGTGGTTCCCTCTGAGTCCCCTTTGGCTCTGCTCACAGAGAAATATGAAGCAACAGTCATTCTTCCCTCGTGTCTTCGTGGTGAGAAGGAAATGCTGCTCTCCACTTCTACTTGGAAACCATTAAACCAACTTTTAATGACGAACAGACCTTCTACTGACAATAAGTAGTAGTCACTTAGCTTTCAGGGCCTCAAAAGCTTAGGAAGACTTCTTCTTTCAAAGTGGCCAATTGGTGCACTTAGCCAGGATAGTGCAAGTTAATAACAGAAGTAAGCAGAACTTGCAGGTTTTTTTTTCCTTTAATTTATTTTTCAAAGATTTCATTAGTGTTTTGATGTTTACTGGTTGGCTGTTCTTTCTGATGTACTCCTTCCTTCACTTTGTTTTTTGTGAACTTTTCCTCTCAGTGGCTGCTTTGAGAATTTCTTCCTGCACTGTGTTCTTCTGTCCAAAGTTAAGGTGGCTTCCAGGGATTTCCTTTAGGCTTTCTTCTGCCTCTAACATTGATAAAGCTGGAAGAATGCTTGGGGTTCAACAGCTTCAGGGAGCTGATATGCAATTCTCTCACTATAGGGAGCTTTTCTTGACTTTCCTTTGCTGTGAGACTGTATTTTCCATCCTCAGAAATAGTCTGCAGCCAAAGGTAGAGGATGTAATTCAGCAGGATTTTCTTTAACATTTCTTTTCCTGCCTTTGCTTTGCTTTGCTTGAGGGGAAGGTGTTCATTACTTCTACAAGAGCTCAGTCACGATAGTCTCACTCACGGCAGGCAGGTCAGAAGCTATTTTAGCAGCAAAGCTCTAGCCATTTGCTTGAATGTGGCTGCAGTTTATACAAACTGATTGCATCAACTGTGCTGGCACCTTCGGTTTATCACAGAGTCATTTGGTCAAAAAAAAAAAAAAGGAGAAATAATTCTGTTCTAGCAACAGAGAGCAGCACAAAGATTGGATGACAAATCTCCTCTACACCTAATACTACAGTTTCTGAGTTCAGTCAGTCCCCCCAAAATAGACCTTTTTCTCAAGCTCTTATCTGCACAGGTGAGCTTGTAACCAAGAGGTCTGTGACCCCTTTCAATGACAGCAATTTTATACTGCTGCACTCGTGCTGATTAGGAATGAGTGATGGTTTTTAGTGCTGTAAATAGAGAATATGGTCTACAGGAGAGAAACGGTCTACAGCAGGTATGGGAACTGTTTTTTGGAAAACAAAAAGTCCTCAGAAGAAATTGGTTTGAGTTTAGCGATTTATTATTATTACTATTATTATTATTAGATACAGAGAGTTTTGGAAATTTTCCATCACCACAGGCCACAAAGCTGCTTTTTCCCCACAGTACTGCAGCAAGCATGAAATTCAACGAGGTAATTACTGTCCAGTGAGGGCAGCTAATGGCATACACGTTAATAAGCAGTCCTGAAGGGAGAGTGAGCAGAGACAATCAAGAGGATAAAAACTTAAAAGAATGAGATGATGACAGCACGGTAGCAAAATCTGAGGTGGAGGATCTGGTGCTAAAAATTTTGTCATGGCACACGGAGACAACCATGTGGTATAAAGAATATCCATGGCTACTAATGAATTTTGTGTGAACTTATCCCAAGACCGTTCCTATCTCATGGTTTTATGATGTTTTTACTGTGTGGAAGCTTGGGCTGACAAAGTCAAGGCCTGAATTGCTCAGGTCACCTCAGAAGACAGAGACAGCGCAGGAATTTCATGTGCACTTGATTAGCTGAGTTGTCTTTCCTCTCTGCTGTAGACCTCCTAATCCCTGAAATTTGGCCTGTGAGTTTTGACATGGGGATTTACATAGGAAACCACTTAGGCCATCTGTGAGCGCTCTGGGAGATCCCAAGTCCTCCACAAGTTCCCATGTCTCCGTGTCTCCGGAGGAAAGAGAGGCCGGAGGGTCAAACAGCAAGCAGGATGTGGGGAGCCCTCTGCTCTGTGCTTGGCCTCTGCCACATCTTTGCCCTGAGGCATCCAACAGAACCTCCTAACTTCCTGCTTTGGAGTTTTTCATCTGCAAAAATATGCAAGGCACCTTACCTGTTTTACTGGAGTTCTGGGAAAATGTATCAGTTACTATTTTAAATGTGTTTGGAAAAGATGATGCTAAGCTTTGCCCCCCCACCCCCCAAAAAAAAAAAAGCCTACTGAAGATGAAAAATTGAGATAGAAATCACCTAGGCCAATCACCCATTTGTACTATGATTGATTTCATTTTATATTTTTGAATACTTTTTTTTCTGGAAGGTCTTGGAATAGGAGCCATTACATGGTTCTGCTGCAGGAGCTGATAGACCAGAGATCCTATATCTGGTGGTATGATGCAGTTATAGATATAGATTGCATGATATTATCTCTTTCTGTGTCTCTGCCTCTCACATATCTTTAATCCACCAGTGTTAAGTCCAAACTACTGTTTTATCTTCTCTGTCTTTGAGCCTTTGCATTTTACCACTTGGCCTCCAACATCCTGTCAGGCACTTATACTTCTCCTAATTTAATTTATGTTAAGCCAATTTATATTAAACAATGAGTGTCTAATGGCCACGTTCACTCCACAGTGTTTAGCTGATCTACTAGCAGATATTCCCATAGATTTTGCTTCATTTATATATTAGGACCACCAAAGCTTCGACAATATCATTACTCTGGGTATTGAACCATATTCCAAGAACAATCCTTGCTCTGGGCAATTACTTTGCTGCCTTCTTGGTGGGATACAGGATAAAAACCTGTACCTTGGCCCCCCCAAACCCCAGAATATTGCTGTGTACCGTGATCCTCTTGTTTGCTCTCAGATCAGCCCACGTGCAGTTTCTAATTTCTTGAGCTCTTTGCTAAGGAGCTATTTGCTTTTCCTTCCCTGTTGAAGCTTTCTCTACCTTCTGTCCTCTAGTTCATTCGCTTAAAAACAGGGAAGGTGCAAGATCCCCTGGTACCACCTTTCTCATTCTTCCTGCAAAGGAGCCAAGTCCAATTAGGATTTTCACCTACGTTGAATGAGCTGCCAGCTATCCGACTGGAATTACTCTAGTGGAAAACCAACCTGATACCAGCTCTCTGAAACCCTGTCAAGCTTTCATTACTACAATCCAGCTTCCTCACCCGTTATTCATATCTCTTTTTATCTTTTAGATGGGTATAGTGCTCTCCTTGCTGGCTGCTCTGAAAGTGTGAGAAAATGGGCCAGCAGACAATCCCCGAACAGGTACGTGCAGCCTCAGCTCGAGCAAAGGGGCTTGGGGAAAAAGTATTGCATGGCCATTACTTTTAGTGAGGGGAGGAGCATGGGTGTTGATGGGTGTTGATATCTGCTGGCTGGCATGGTAGGACTGCAAAAACATCCATTTTCCTTTTTTTTTTTTTAATTTATTTTTCTTAATTTTATTTTTTTCCTTAGTGAAGCCATGCCAGGCTAGGTGGATAACATCATGATATAAACTTGCATTCACAAACACACTTCTGCCAAGCAAAATCTCTTACAGAGCAAAAGGGATGAATCATTATTCTCTCATCAGGCACATTCAGAGCCAAACACTCTTTCTTTTCTCTACCTTTCACCCCGTGCAGAGATGGTCTGCTGTCCTCAAAACCATTGGCACACTCCTGGTGCATATTTATTGTGTTAATTTGGATCGTGTCCAGGGTACAGAGGCTGAGAAATTAAAACACCTTGTGGTCAGTTATAAAAACTTGCTGAAAAGCAGTGTCCATCAGGCTGTCTGCAAGAAGTGTCCTGGCCAAAGACGGCTGAAGGAGACGTCTGTAGAGTGAGAGCCTCAAGGGACTGAGGGCTCTCAAGTGCTGCAGACAAACACACGTCCTCCAGTGCTAGATTCCCTAGCCTGCTCCTACTACATATCCCCAATTTCCATATCCACAGTAGTCACACGGATCGCTACCATTTGCAAATCCATTTTCTAAAGGGCTGTCTGTATTGTGTGGCAAACACAGAGGATACCATATTGACTCAAGGCCAGTATTTAAGCCACAGATGTACCCTTTAGTTTTTCTCTGTGGCTTTTATTTTCTGTTCTATAGAGGTTTGTAGGCTTTGGCTCCCAGCACTGCAAAAATAATTGTGTGACTTTGAAAAAACAATTCATTGTGCACCACTTCCCCAGCGCTGCCAGCTTTCTGTGGCTTTATAGAAAATCTTATGCTGTTTTGGTGTATTGCCTACAGTTACATGCAATTAATCAAGAACTCAGTCTTCACTGGAAAATAAGTCCTTAGCTTAGAATTTAAGGATCTGGTCTCTGGATCTGAAATGTGCATCCAAACTCCTTTCTTGCTTTCTGCTCAGCTCCGTTCCTGCAAGATGTACCCACCAACAGGTCCCACCAACAAGTGGCAAGACAGCAACGCAGCCTGAGCAATGTCATTAAGCAGCAGTTTTCCTTGTACATCTGCAGGGCTCCTGTGAATTAACACAGTGAGACGTTTACCAGCACAACAATGCATTTACAGGAGGGCCTTTGGGGTGTATTTTGGGGTGTATTGCCCTACACATGTGCACACCCCTACATTAGCACCAGCTTGCCTGGCACATGCTCCCAAATTAAAAAGCACCATCTTGTGTGAGCAGGATCTTGCCTGTTGCTCCTTTTAGATGAGGGCCATCTCTGCCCCTGCTTACTCTGTTGAGGAGTGAAAAAGCAAAGTTCAACAAAGCAAAGATTAAGCCTTTCAAAAGGAAGTAAATTATTGGAATGAAAATATTTCAAGGAAATGATTTTATCACTCTGAAATTTTATCCATCCTTTAAAAAATAAACAACTTCGGTAACTTCTTCAGGCGACTTTGAGTTGGCAGTTTTTATCTGCAGAAGGGATTAGCTTATCTGTGGATGGAACGTGCTGCACACACCCTGTTCCCATGCAGATCCGTGTGGAGGGCAGCTGCATTTCCAGCTGGATGCTAGGGCATTTTTATGTAGCTAAACGAGATGGCTGCAGGGACCGTTAGGGTGGTTCGTCACTGGGATGTGTAGGAACATCCTGTACCCCTAAGGAAAATTTTCACTGACGGGGAAAGTGCAAGATCTGTGGTCCCTACAATGATGTGGATGATCCTCTCCAGAGGTCTGTGGTGTGTAAGCAAGTCCACAGCGAGGTTGGGTGAGATGGCTCTTGGCTGCGGCACTTCAACAGTTCACTGAAATCGAAACGCTCTTTGAAATTCTACTTTTCCTGAGCAACTTTCTCTGTTGAGCAGCTTGTGTCCTTGCTCTGTAGAGCCCTAGCAGGAGTTTGCACCTTGCAGCGATGGAGACATCAGTGGCACAGAGAGGACCGACTCTGAGAGCAAGATGCCACCGCCTCCCATTCAGATTGGCAGGCTGCAGGTCCAGCTCTTTCCTTGGGAATCTCCACTCAATTCCAGAGAGTATCCCTTGAAAGAAATACCTAAGTAAAAAGAAAATCTCCCTGCTTCTTTCCCACCAGTGCTCCTGCTCTATATGCAACAACTTGTGCAACAACTACCCGTTTCCCAGCATGAAACAAAACTCATTCACAGGCTAAGATGTTGGAAGGCTCCACACAAAGAAATCACCTGGTAACATCTACATGATAGTTCCTTGAAAGGTATTGCAGAAGCCAAGAAGAAAAGGGAACCAAAAGAGATTCTCCTCAAGAGTTTGAGGGCAGTAGGACTAAGGGGCAAAATATGATTCCAAAAACTACAAATTTTGCAGCTGGTTTCCTATCTTGCATTTTCTTCCCATAAACATTCTGTCCCCGTAAAAAGCATGCCCTTAACAAAAGAACCCAAAGCATCTTATGGTTGCAGGGCTGTAAACTTCTGGTGACCTCTGGAAAGCTTTTCAGTGCAGAATCTGATCCCTGTTGATATTAAGGAAACTGTATCTGTTTCTAACTTCTGGTAGTTTATCGTGGAGTTTAAAGAAACAGCAAGCTAGGATTATTATTCTTTGTATCCGAGAAATGATCCTGCCAGGCCCCGCTGCCCAGATCAGGACCTTGTTGTGCTGGGTTGTGCTGTACGTTTTGTAGCAAGATCCGTCTCCTTACCCACAAAATCCCCACTGAAGTGGACAGGACACACTGGGAGCGATGTAGTCTTGTTCCAGTTTTCCTGATAAGGACCCAGAGGAAGCAGAAATAAGTGTTTTGCACAAGGTCAGAGCAGACAACTGTGGCAAATCTGGGAAACAAGCCTAAATCCCTTGTTTCTTACTCTCTCTTTTTGGTAGTAAGCTAATGCTTTCAGACTCAGGCATTTTGAGACAAAAAAAAAGTCAAAAAACGGTGTCCTTGTGTGTGTGCATGCTTAGCTTGAGTCGGGGGCACTCCGGGAGTGCATCTGGCATTCCTGATGTCCCAGGGCAGGGAACAGCGAGGCTGGCACAGCCTGGGGGTTTGGTGCCTGACTCTTGAGAGAGTTGATTGAACTTTTTTTTGATAGGACTTTCACATGTAACTGGTTACACCCACAAAGCTGCGATAACTCTAGGTCTCCAGTGTAGACAGGGAAATTGCCAGGAGTAGTTTTTGGCACAATTTTAGAAGTTTACTGCACGCAGGGCTAAAGCACTGCATTCCTGGGCAGGTTGCTGGGGCCTGATATGTGGTCGCCCCCATTGTCTGCTCTGGAAAAATGTCATAGGAGATGGAAATGAAGATTTCCCAGCGGGAACTGAAATTCCTGTGTGGCAGCACATCAAGTGCTATTTGCTCATTACCAAGGTGCAAGGAGAGAACCTGAATGCAGCGGGCAGAGTCCCTCTGCAATACCCAGTCCCAGAAGAACTAGACACATCCATCCCTATGGCATATTATAAAATGATGAGAGGTCCTGCCTTAGAGGCAGAAATGAAGGCTGTTACGTGAAAACATAGCTGGAAGTCAAGCTGTCGAAGGGGTAGGTGGATATTCAGAACAGAAATGATTTATTGGCAGGGCACAACCCCCGCGTGTGTTTTATCTGACAGCAATCTCTTTAACGGGAGGAAAGGGCTAAAGCTGAGCTAAAGCTGACACAACGAACCTACAAGATGAAGAGCTTGCCCGGGAGCGCTCCAAAAAGGTGTAATCCTATGGAAACACATTTACTTGGGATGATATGGATGCTCACAGCTGGAGGGCTTTTTCTGCAAAGAAACCCCAAACCTACTGTGAGGTAGAGGAGGCTGCAACAGCATGAGGAAGTCTGAGGGAATCGTCCCCACATCAGCTCCGCTCAGACACACTGAGACAAGGAGCTCCACTCCACTGCTGTCCAGTTTTTGCACGTTGTTAATAAATATTCCCTTTTTATGAACTGGGTTTTTGGTCTGTTATAGGTTTCCTTCCGAGACGTCAGAGCTCGCACCTTTGGAGAACCTGGCTCAGAACATCTTCAGTTCAAGGTGGATCTTGATGGATCAGAAAACTCGTGGAGGTCCTTTTCTGTTCATGCTGCTGCAACTACTGTGCTTGCCCTCTATAAACATACATCTGCATGTGCACGTACTTATATGTACGAGCATATAAGAAGCTAAACAAAGCATTACAAATGTATAGTAAAGAAATAACAATCTGACTTCTCTGATTAAACAGCCTGACTTGCTAGGCTAAACAACAGGTTTATTACTCTGCACTACATAATTGTCATTTGAGAGCCCATCTGGTCCTTGCATAGACATGAACTTCTATAGAGAAAAAGTAGTCCAAAGTGCAAAAAAAGAAAACAACGGTCCAACCAGATGCATAAGTAAAAAAAATGATCCAGAAAGGTCAAATAATTTTGGAGTGATATATGCCTTGAAAGCATGTGGGAGAACGTAGCTTTTCATTATTATCAGGACCAACATATTTCATTTACGGCTCTTCTCCTGATTGGCCACTGGAGGCTTTTCAGTTGCAGTTGAGCCCTGGCATCTGCAATGACGTGATGTCAAAATTTTCCAAGTTCAGATGTGGAATCGCTGCCACTTGAAGCGAGGGCTGGGTTGTCTGCACGTGGGAGGCTGCCAACGCTTGCAGAAGTAACAAATTCTGCCAAGTACCTGCAGAAATGTCTGGGGCAGAAAACTGGTCTCCAGCTAGAAAGAATTTGAGTAGGAAAATTTTTTAGCTTTTTATTTTATTTTTTTTTTTTATTTTTTTTTTATTCATAGGCTCCTCATGGTAAAACACAGCTCCGCTGTAGAGGTGCCTTTGCATAAATCCAGAGATGGGCTGAACTCCTCCTCCAACCTTACAGCGGAATTTGAAACCGGAGCCTCAGAAACATTGTCTCATGGTTGTCAGAACTTATCACCATCTCCAATGGAGGAAAAAAAACCCCAACAAAGCCACAATAAAGTTCAAGAGATTAGAAGGATTGAGCAGTAAGACTTTACTTGGGTCTTTTTCAGCCTTTTAATGAGACAAAGAAAAAAAAAGTGGCCTTAGAAGGCAGATTTTTTCCTTTCCTACTTGTTTTGCTACATTAGAAATTCAGATTATCCCTGTTTTCCAGGGAAAACTCACCGATGAATGACTTGCAGCAACACTGGAGCACGACAGCTCATCAGCAACGTCCTTCTCCTGCTGCCCCCTTGCAATCCCCACGCACGGACCCTACGTTATGGGCAACATCTTCAAAGGTGACCAGCAATGTCAGCTGCTCAACATCCGACATCCTTACAGGAGAAGAGGCTTTGGAAAGAAATGGGCACTCGTGCTGCAAAAGAAGTCAAGAAGTTTTAAGGTTCTTGAATGCAGCAGCTAGAAATGAAGATATTCCAACTAAATAATCAAAATAAAGCTCAAGCAAAGGACAGAATTCACCTTTTTCTTTGGGAGATTTATTTATAATATGCATATTTATGCATATAATATGTATATGGATTATTTATAGGCAAATAGTATTTAAGGGAAGAGGCTGAACAAAGTACTCTGAGTGAAAAATTTTGTAGTATTTTTTTAAAAATACATACACTCACATGTCTAGGTACCTCATCCTTGGTGCTGTGTTTTGTGATGTTGGTGCCATAAAGCAGGAAAGACCACATCAAAGAGGGAGAAAACTTTTGTTAAGATTGGGTTGTTTCTTACATGAACTGGGATTTTCAAGTTACCACCCTTCACCCTTGGTGTGAGTTTGCACACCAGCAAGCAGTACTGTCTTGCAGTACTCACAAAGCATCCAAGTCATGTCCCTTCACAATTAGGGAATAAGCTTTCAAAAAATCAGTTTTAAGAACGTCGATAGTTTTATTTTCCTATGTGCATCTATAGGAGTCATTGCTTTGGAAAGGAAAAGCTAGATTTCTACAAATAATAGTCAAATGCATGTTTTTTACATAATCTGATGATTCCAGAAGAACATGCCTTACGGGACACATCATCCTTTGATGCTTGCACTTAATTTGTGCAATTTAAAGACTGGCAATTGGATGCACGACTGTCTTATAAAAATGCAAAACAAATGACAAATATGCTCAGTTTTTCTTCACAGCAACAAAGAACTTAATTATAATGAAGGATCATTAATGCTAAAGCCATGCTGCATTTCTGTTTTTTTCAGTCTTAATAGCTTTCTAGTCTCACGTAATGAAATCAAAAGTCACAAAGGACATGTTTTTTGTCCTGATATCTCCCCTCAGTTTGAGAGTATTTTTTTTTGTTATGTTTGGTTTTGAGTTTTTTGCCTTTTTTTTTTTTTTCATGGTCATGCATTAGCCCAGGAAATGAGGCTTTAGTCCAATTAGCCCATGAAATGCCACAGTTGGCACCTCTCTTGCTCTGCTCCTGCACTGGCCCTGGGGTTTGGAGCCTAATCTGGCACCAAGCCCCAGGCTGGCCCCCAAATGCCACTAATTGAAAAGCTGCTTTTCCCTTCCACCCAAAGCTGCTAGAAAACACTATTTTATTGATCAAATGCTGATACACTGAGGGTTTATAAACTGCCTTATGCTGCAGTTCTAGAAAACTGACATGATCCTTCTGTCATTTGTTTCTAGCAGATGATTGAGACGAAGGAAAAACATACTAGTTTTATTTTTCAATATGTTAGGACCGAGCAGTCATTACCTTTCGAATTATAAATGGGTATTTTCAGCTGTGCCAAGATTCACTTGGAGAGTCACACTGAAATACTTTAAAATATGCAAAGTAAAGGCAGGCTGCACATTAAATCCTCTCTGAGACAAACAACAAAGCTGCTCACTACCTGCTGCTGGGTTTCTCATGTTGAAGCTGCACCTAAAAAAACTGAAGTAAGTGCATGAAATCAGAATGTGCTGAAATTGCCAAGCGGAAACATAAGAACTGCTTCTGAAAAATCTCACATAGGAGATGACTTAACTGTCAGCAGGAGTAAAGCCATGAGATCAAAGGGAGGGTCTCTGCTCTTGAGGCTGAAGCCTTCTTCATGGCTCCACCACCGTTTAATCCACCTTCAACCAGCACATTGTGGCCTCTTGTTGCACGGAGGTGCCCCCTTCCCTCTGCCATACGATTCTACAATGAACCCATGGTGGAGCCTAACTGGTGGAAAATGTTTTCCTTTCCTTGCAGGAATGCTTCCTGTTGATGGAGCTCCTCCTGTGTGCTCCCATCCAGGGCCGAGCATCACTGCTGGGGCATGGAGAACCTGGGAACATGGGGATGGAGAGGTCAGTGGGACAGCAGCAGCCCCGGCTTAGATAGATGGGAGTTGCATCCGTAGGCAGAAAAATGCATGACTCTGGAGTTATATTGCAGCTAACATAATGGGTTGCCCTGGGCACTGCACTAAATGCATTAAGCAATAATGAATATACATATTTTAAGATTAAATCTGCTTCCTAATGGAACTTTCTGCTGGCATCGTTTTCTTCTCGGGCCTTTGAACTCTGTGTAGGTGAGCAACTGCTTTTGGGTGGAATAGTTTATCTACTCAGAATACTTAGGGTAACATCATCAAAAATACCTCACAGCATCCAGAAGAGGGTTTTTGGAACTAAAAGCAGGGAAACAAATAAAGCTCTTGTAGATTTAGCTTTTGTTCTTGGAGTTTGTTTCAAAACAGCAGAATTTTCTCCCTGGGAATTATATTTCTAGCAGCAGGACTTCATAAAGGGGAAAATACCCACAACACAAAAAATCTCCTTTTTCTTGGTGGTAGGTAGATTTTGGAATGTATTTCCCAGCTGGCTGAAGACTTCAGAAGATCTGGACCATAGCTACAGGTGCCCAATCCGCTTCCAAATGCGGATTCCAACTCCAATTATTCCAATAATTTCCAATTTACTTTTTTCCCCAAGCATATTTTAAATATATGCGGTAAAAGATATGCTGTTACAGTCTTTCTGAGGGAAGCAGCAGCTTCATGACGTTTCTCCATCCAGAAGTCCAACCGCAATCTGAGTCCTGCATTCAAGGGTATCCCTCAAGTGCCATTTTTCCCATTAACAGTTTAGGTAGGACCACCAAAGCAGTCTTGCTCTTTAGGCCCAAATTCTGCCCTGTTTCCTCTGGGAGAGGGAACAAACCCAGATCTTTCTCTAGCCCATGGGTAGGGTCAGGAATTCACCGTGGGACCCCAAAGAAGCCACAAGAGCAACCTGGGTGTCTTTCCAGTAGAGGGCACTGACCCATGCAGATCTCGAGGAGGGCAATGAGGACATTCATAGTGTGTCCTAGATGCAGTGTGGGTACACTAGTGTCCCACCTACACGAGGACATAAATTGGGGAGAAGTAGGGGAATTAAAATAGCAAAGCTTGACGGTGTCATGAGTGGAAAATCAGATGGTAGTCTAGCTGGGTGTCCAGGGTTGTTCAGCTCCACATAAGCTGGGTGGCTCATGTCTGCGTGCTCCAGAGGTTATGTCGCCACAACTATCTCTTAGGATTTTAATACAAAAACTGGGGAGAATATCAAACAAAACACATCCACTGTCATGACGAATAACAGCTGGTCTTTGGCCTTTCTCCTGGTGCAAGACTAGCTGAAAGGGACAGCCCCACAGCTTGGGGACTCGCCTTTATGGGGATCATCTCTTGTGTCTAGTGGTCCTCGTGGAGATCCAGCTGGTGCAGACACCTCTGAGCTTAAAATGGGGAAGCCCCAGGGGAGAATCCTCTGGGCTTTCTGCAGTGTCTCCTCACACACACACAAGTTACATTGAAACACCATAAGTTTGCTGCAGTAAGCTGAAAAAAAGGGCAATGGGATAGGATTTTTTTCAGACGTAATAAGATTTTTTTTTAATTGACAGCACATAGAAGAATTCTGGGGTTTTAAAAGTAGGAAGATGAGAAGATGAGTCAGACAGGATCGCTGACCACAACTCTGCCTGTGCGCTGAGAAATGTAAAGAAAATAATTTATGTGCTATAGAAATGTCTAATTGTCATCTGCCATCTCTAATGCTTCCAAAGAGAGACTTCTGTGGAGAACTCTGAAGCTTTTTATTTTTTGTTTTAATACAGAAAGCAGGAAAACAGTCTGTCAAACTGAACCAAGATGCAGAATGTGATCATATAAATCCAGTGTCTTGGAGTGCAGCCCAGACTCTTCTGACTTTGTTGTTTTTTGCTGCAGTTTAGCAATTCAGCAGAATCACGTTTACAGTCCTAGAGTCCTGGTTTTGGTAGCGATGGTACTTGAAATAATCACTTATGTAAATAAACATTTAAAAATCTACAGGAAGAAAAACAATCGGGAAAAATAATTACAGTTACCTACCAAAAACATACTGTGGGGATTGAAAATCATTATTATTTTTCAAATTCACATAGGCTTTATTTTTAGAGAGGATGAAACCTGCTAAGCCTCCAATTCCTGGCATTTCTCTTTAGAGCCAGAACAGAACGAATAATAATTAATTGGGAGGTCTCAGACACCGCCATTGGGCATAGACTTGTCTATGCATTTTAGTCTTTCAGTCCCCTAGGAGACAGAAAACCAGGAGGTGAGAAATATAAAGCTGAACGAGGATAATTACCGGTAACGAGGATGGAATAGTATCATTACTGCTTCAGTGAAATAAAAGGGCCCGACCTGACTGTTGTGACCACTTTGGGAGACTAATAGCTACTTGTACACTAACTTAGTTAATTTATTGCTGAAGCTTTGGGCCACAGGAAGGTGTGTAAACCACCATATTGATATTGCTTGGAGAGAGGGCAGAGGGGGAGCCCGGCTTTTTAATAGGCCAGTGTCCAACTGGATTTTATGGAGAATCTATATCTAATGAAGATTAGGTAGCTGTATCTAATCTTCATCTGGGTTTTATGGGCCTGTGTTTCCCTGTAGCTGAAGTGAAGAGCATATTTTTTTTTTCTTGAAGCTAATTCTAGGCTTCATCTGGTCTACAAGGACTACATTTGAGGTGGCCTCTGTGACCATGAGCGTCCTTAAGCTCCCCTTGCCCCAGGCAGCCTCTCAGGTGGCTCGGCAGCACTTGGTGTCACATGGGGATGGGATGGGGCTCCTCATCTCTATCCCCCTGCTTGGCAGGTCCCGACCCCTCTCCCATGCCCTGGGAAGGGGTGGTGAGATCTCGGCCGGCTCGGTCACATCTGGGCAGCTTTTCGCCTTCCCTGGGCCTCTCTTGGCACAGCTCGCCCCAATGTAGGGTGCAGAATAAAGCCCCAAACAGTCTTGGCTAACGGGTGGCTCCATCAGTCTTTTGGCTCACTTTAGACCTTGAAGAAACTGTTGATCACACTCTTTGGAAGTGCATTGATAGTGATTCCCATGGGACGGCTCTCAGCACCTTCCCAGCTGGCACAGGAGCTGGAAAGTGTTGCAAAAGAGCCATAGGTGCGGGAGCCTGGAAAAAAGCATCACCCTGAAAGTATCTGCAGCTGGCTGGAGTTTTTCCCTTGGACTCTCTTTTAAATCAAGCATCCCTGGTGAAAAGAAGAGGGCAAGCAAGCATTTAGAAATGTTTATTAAATAAAACAAGGTTTTAAAAGCCATATTATTGTGCTAGAACACAATGGTCTTCCCTGTTTTTGTTAGTAAGTACCACTGTGATTTAAAGCTGCTGACAGCACCAGACGCTCACAATGAAATCATCTCTCTTTCTTCTCCGTACAGTTCAGGCAGACACTCATTTGTATGTATGGGTTCAGCCTGTCTGCTGTGTCTGGCCAAAGAGACAGATACTAATGGCATATGTTAATTACAACCCAACAACTTCCTTTCATTTGGGTGTTTATTAACATTCGCACTTCTGCCCATGGAACCAGCTGGCGCGAGAAGCTCGTGCTGCTTTGGGTCACATGCTATTTTCAATCTGGGTCCATGACGTACACCAGATTACTCCTGTCAGTTGGCCAGCGAATCTCACGTCCTGGCTGATGGCTTTGGGGTTTTCTTTCTTTTTTTCTTTTTTTTTTTTTTTCTCTTCTCACATTACGGAGAGGTTGAAATGGAAGTGGGAACCTAGAAGGAAATTTTGTGCTCCTGCTGCCGATCTCTTGAGCGCTCCAGATGTGACGCAGCCCTGAAATAGAGAATTCCCTGGGAACGCTGTTACATAACAGCCTCGAATGGCTGGGAAAGAGCTTGATAATTTGGAATTTAGGGGGATCATATACTATGTGGTGTAACTGCTGCATGCAGCCAAACAGGTTTTGGCAGGAGTAGAGGAATTGTCATATCGTGCAGAGCCAGGATCCATCTATTCTAGTATCCCGCTTCTGAGCATAAGTGGAGACAAAGATATAGAAGGCAGTTGCAAGGAGTGTTTAAAGAGACAAAAATATTTCAGGTGAGACTTCCTTCTCTTTCCATTCACAATTAAAAAAATAGACAAAAAGTTATTTTAAAATGAAGAAAGAATATAAAATGCTCCTCTGTAAACCTCTCATACTTCTAGAGGGCAGAAAATCATTCATCTTGATGATTTCTTATGATACAGTGGTCCCCAAAATGGCCCCTTAATTGCTTACTTAAATTATTTCTAATAAAATCCTTACATCGCTTTTCAATTTGCTGTATTTCAGTTTCTTCCAACACTACGTGCATTACTGCATCGGCCAGGAGTTGTGGCCAGGGAAGCAAGACTTCTTACAGTCCAGTTTGAAAGGGAATCTAGAGTGAACCCCCTATACTTAAGGCAAAAAAACTAATGAGGTCAGATAAATGGCTATAAGGAGATAGAACCACATAGTACAGGCAGAGCAACCTCTACGGTTTAAAAAATATATCTATTTGTCAAAAGGAGTTTTCGGGAGGGATTTGTAGGAGACAGCCCGTGGATGTCTTCAGCAGCTCGCTACGAGCAGAAGAGGCAGCAGGAGGGATAAATCGGAGTGTCTCCTGCCTTTTGTCTCCTGGCTGGTTTTGATTAGTGTCAAATCCTGCGTGAGGACCGGAGCATTCCTGGTTTTCCTCTCGGAGCACGTCGGGCTGTGTTTGGCGCATGGGGGCTCTGCGCTGCATTGTGTGGCTCCGCTGCCTGCGAGCTGTTAAGTCCCTACATAATTCCCCACAGCCTGCATTCATCTGGAAGCAAAGCATAATTAGCAAATTCTTCCACCTCGCTGTTTAACCCTTTGATGCTTTTTTTTTTTGTGCTGTTCATTCATAAATACCTACGCCAAAACGGTACATCTGCTTTTATTTGCTGACATGTGCAAAGAATTATAGTAGATTAGTAAGATAAAACTACCCTTTTCACATGAGTATTTCCCCCCCTTCTTTCTGCACTCTGTTTGCCTTCTAGAGTTTAACTATTGTAGCTACTGGAGTTTAACTAGTTCAGCTACTGGTTTTACCAATTTTGTTTCACCAAATTTATTAAAAATTAAAAAAAATGCTTAACACCAAATAGGTTATAGCATAACTTTAAAAAGGAGTTATGTGTTTGATAGTAGCTTATTCTCAGTTTCTAGCAATTCACTTGAAACACGCTGGCCCTGGAGAGTGGTTGCTGTTGGATTTGACCTAGTCCATCCGAGTGCCACAGAATCATGGAATGATTAAGGTTGGAAGGGATCTCTGGAGATGAGCTAGTCCAAGCCCCCTGAATCCACCTGCACAAGCAGGGAACTAATTACAGTTCCTGTAAACAGTCCACAGACTGTAGGGCGAAGCCAGTCCATGGATGCTACTTGTGTGTGGCCTGCAGGACCTTATTAGCTAGGGGAAATGAAGGAACGTTCATCTCCTTCATAGGCAAGAAGATTGGGATGGGACGGGATGGGATGGGATGCGATGGGATGGGATGCGATGGGATGGGATGCGATGGGATGAGATGGGATGGGAGCCTACCACAGCCTACATGGGCCTCCTGTGCATCAAGTGAACGAGTGGGAAATCAGCAGCAAACCCTTGGCTACGACACACACATCCGTGGCCATCCCAAGGGATCTCCCATAGCTTTTTTGAATACTACTTTTACAAAACCAAACAAGACACTGACCCAGATTTTAAAGCTCCCCGGTGAGGAGGTTGGGTGCCAGCACCGCAGTGCCACACAGATGCACGTGCAGAGGTGGCTGAGGAAGAGCAGCGAGCAGCGCCAGCTGATCTCTGCTGAACTGAGCCTAAGCAACAAGAAACAACCTGTTTCCCCTTTGTGCTGAGCACAGCAGGGCTGGACGGAGCTGACCATCGTCTTTAAGGTCCTCAGAGAGGCTGGAAAAGTCATAACTGGGATGAGTAAGCAAGAACAGCAGAATAAATTAGTTTTTTGAGTTTTTTCTTTTTTTTTGGTGTTGCTTCCAGCAAAATCCCCAACGCAGTCGCTTGTCGCCGAATGCCAAACACAGTGTGGAAGCCACGTCAGAGGAGCAAGGGCGCTGGGTTTAGCAGTCTCTATTCAAAACAACTTTGTTTCTTGTTTAAAGGCAAGGCATTTGGTTTTCTGGTCATACATTGTTCTCACTCCCCATGCTACTGGACGGATGGAACATTTCTGTTATTTATTGAGATGCAGTAAAGTCAAACTCTTTGGATCCTGCAGCAATGAGAAGTCTGAATGCGTTGTACCACTCCTCTGCATCACTCTCATAAAAGGAGACTATCCACAAGGCAGGAAAAAAAAAACAGAGAATTTCTCATATAAAAGGAGAAATGCAATTCTAGGGTAAAACAATCATGTAATCAGGAGGTGCACGTGATTTTAATGGTTTTAAGAGAGCTTGCAAAGAGGGCTACATCATGTGTGATTTACGTGTGTCCTTACCCCAGTGGCCAGGCAATCAGGGCAATTGCCTGTTTAAATGATTGCTTCAATGCTCTGTGAAAACTAGAGAAATCTGTGAGGAAGTTCAGAGATGAAGTGAAAGGGTCTGAAGGGATATATAAGGTCTGAGGAGCAGAAGAGACTGAAAGATGAAAAAGCTTAGGTGAGAGAGATGGTAAATACGCAGGGACCTGACAAAATTAGTTGAAATGATACAAAACATGATAGCTGGAATAATATAGAAAATTTCAACTGGAATAATATAGAGAATTTCAACTGAATATATTATTTCAAAGTGATATCTGATGGAAATGAAAGACAACAGACATAAACACTATAAAAAAAAATGCTTCTTTTTAAACCACAACTATAAATTGCCATAAGTAAACAGCCTTTTTATTTTTTTTTCTCTCTTTGTGCAGGACTGTGACCACAGAGCTGGTGAAACTAATAGTAAACATTTAATTTATCAGAATCATTTTCACAAGGTAGCACTGAAAATGATAATTTAGCCAGATTCCAGAGAGGGGAGGCATTTACATGATTAAAAGCTCAGCAGGAATGGCTAGTGAAAATAAAATGGTCCGGAAACCCTCACACTCTGAGGTATGATGCAGCCAGTAGCTGCCTAATGTTAGGAAAAAAATAATCCCATGATCACTGTACTCAAAATGTATCTGTTTCTCTTTCTGAGACATTTTCACTTTTTTATACTACTAGACATTTTTGGAAACAGATAACTCAACTGATCTAACAAGTGGGCTGATTTTGTCTCATGCACCCTTAGTGAATGTCTACAGTTAGACAGACCTGTAATGAGCATGCTGCAAACAAATAAATTTGCATTTTTAACATTTCTCTGTTGGCAGTGAAAATATGCTGAAGCCTGGTAACTGAGACCTCCAGTAAAAGCAGAACATAAAGTTCTCCGAGCCCCAATAAATCTCAAGGAGAAAAGGGCTTGAACACGGGTGCAGCAACAGTGCCCTGGTGCTATCTGGTACAATGAAAGGAGAGGCAAAGCAGTCAAGGCTGGAACATATATATGTATACATATATATATATATGTATGTATTTATTTATTTATATGTTTTTGCAAATGTTGCATTATTATCTTTGAGAGTCATATACTTGTTTCAATATCACTATGTGGAGAAAAAATGGTGATTGCAGTAACATACACCAGCAGAGGCCAGCTCGCTGTCCCTGCCAGGCTTGGGAGGTTGCCCTAACCATAACCCACAGCTTGTAGTGTCTGAGCTGTGAAAAGGAAGATCTTATCCTGACGAGGGAAATCACAGGAGACCTTTGGGGCTGGTTGCCTGCTGTGGTTTGTGACAGCCAGGAGCTGCTGTGGGGTCTTCAGGGAGCTGGGAAGGAGCAGTGAAGTGCAAGGGCTGCAGGTGCCCTCCAAGGGCAGCAGAAACCACATCTCCAAGCAGAGAGGTTGCTCAGGATGGAGTTTTTGTAGTGATGCCCTTATGTATGAATCCTGCTTTGCCCATTAGGTCCTGGCACAAGGGCTACAGGCACATGACTCTCATTCATTGCTCTGGAGAAGTTGCACAAGCATGAGGGGACGGTTTTTGTCTCCTGGAGCAGACGTAATATCTCACTATGGTTTGGAAGGGGACCTCTGAGATTTGGCACAGGGACGACAAATCCATCAACCCCACGGGGATCTCTTTCTTTGGAAATATGCAGACATGACGCAGATTACACTAATGTAGTTATGTGTGAAAAGCCAGGGGAATAATACAACCCCAAACTACTTTCCTCTGAAAAAAAAAGCCACACGGCCAAACATTACTGCATGCTTTTTTGCCTGGGTATCAGCAATTTTCAAGTTCAATCTTGTTGGCCCTTGGGAAACAACACATCCTGAGATGATGAGCACCAAGCAGCTCAGCGCAATGCCAATGCTCTCTAGCATGATAGAAACAGAAAGCCCATAAAAATTTGTCAGTATTCCCAATTGGCCCAAAGAGTCCCTGAAGTCCTTCCCGTACGTCATGCTCTCAGATCTTCTCATGCAAACAGTTGCAAAGCACTTATTCCCAGGAATACCACCAGCTCTTGCATTGCTGGAGGCTGCTGGATGGTGTCCTGCTCACCGGCAAACCTTGAGAGGGCTTCACGTTGCAAGTCCTCAGCTTGGGCCATGCACTGGCGCTAATGAGGTTCAGAGCACTGATCATAAGCAGGATGGGCCACTTGTCACAGGGTCTCTCCACATTTAGCCCCTCTGCCCTCATGTCAGAGTATTTTTCCCTACCTTTTGTAGCTCATAAAACAAAGAGAGAAAAAGAAAGAAAAAGGAAGGAAGGAAGGAAGGAAGGAAGGAAGGAAGGAAGGAAGGAAGGAAGGAAGGAAGGAAGGAAGGAAG